>NC_079212.1:48170644-48270644 GCF_029633865.1 Lampris incognitus | reverse complement strand
CTGTGTTATGTTTATCTGTCGTCTTGTTTCACCCCGTTTATTGTAAAGCCACTTTGAGTGTTAGAAAAGCGCTACATAAGATTGATTTATTATAATTATTAATGTATTTGAGAGACTATTGTATTTATGTGATTTGTGATTATTCGTGAGATTATTGTGATTTTAATGACTATATTGTGGTTCTTTTTTGTGTGGTTATTTGTTTTAATTTGTCGAGTCTGGTGTAGAGGATTTGTATCCTGTGCCAGAAAAATTTCATTAAATTTCATTAAAGCATGTCTTGAAGCATGCTCAATAATCCAGGTAAGAAAACCAAAGAAAGTTGAGTCAGTTCATCTGGACACAACGTTTAGTGGGAGAAACGTTTCATCACTCATCAAAGTGACCTCTTCAGTCTCAACTGACTGCAGGTACCCCACCCTTATAAACAATACAGTGGCATAACGACCGAAACCAACGATCGGTTTCATATGCAAATTACCGTGACCATTAATTAGAGTTGCAATGGCCATGTGTACTGTTCACAGAGGATTTGGGAATGTTTGAAATCACAGCATTGTAAGATGGTGACAGATGTAGTTTTCGCCCCCCCCCCGGTTCAGGGATGGTCGTTCCCGCTTCACATAGATGGCCTCTTTGGCACCCCATTAAAACCAGCGTTCCTCCCTATCAAGGATGTGCACATCATCATTCTTGAAAGAGTGGCCACTGGCCTGTAGATGGTGTAGACTGTTGGGTAGACTATGGTGTAGACTGTTGTGTAGACTGTGGTGTAGATGGTGTAGACTGTGGAGTCCTGGCCTGACATGTTAGCTCTCCTGTGTTGTGTTATCCTCTTGGACAGCATCTCTTTGGTTTCCCCGATGTACAAGTCACAGCAATCCTGCTGGCACTTAACAGTGTACACCATATTGCTCTGGTTGTGCCGGGGGACCCGATCCTTGGGGTGGACCAACTTCTGGCCTTTTGGGGTTTGAAAGCAACTGAGACACGGTGTTTGGAAAATACGCGTCTCAACTGTTCCGACACTCCCGACACATACAGAATCACCACTGGTTTACACTTAGACACCTGTTGTCTTTGTCCTCTCGTCGATCGGCTGGTGCATGGTGCACTGTTTGGGCGTCTTCCTCGCTTTGACACACTTAACCGGGACCTGTTTACTGTTGGATTTCTCCCCTTCCCCGGCCACTGTGTCGGTGGGGACATTGTCAGCTCGGTGGTCCAGTGTCCTGATGACTCCTAGTTTGTGCTCCAGTGGATGATGAGAGCCAAACCTTAAGTACTGATCAGTATGTGTTGGTTTACAGTAAACACCAACAATCAAATGTCCCCCATCAGCACCTGTAATTTCACAGTGTAAGAAGGCTAACCTGTCATTTTTCACATCCTCCCTGGTGAACTTGATGTGGCTTGTGAATAGTACACATGGCCATTGTAACTCTAGTTAATGGTCATGGAAATTTGCATATGAAACCAATCGTTGGTTTCGGTCGTTCTGCCACCGTATTGTTTATAAGGGTGGGGAGACCTGCAGTCAGGTGAGACTGAAGAAGTCGCGTAGATGATGATGAAACTTATGTGTCAGTAAACGTTGGGTCCAGATGAACTGATTCAACCTTCTTTGGTGTAGAAAACAGTTGCTGTAATGAGCTGCTATCCCAGTGCTTCACCTCTTACTTGACGTGTACAGACTCAACGTGACATCGGAGCATTTACGCAAGCCATGTGGGGGGATTCTCTGAGTAATAGTAATAATAATAATAATAATAATAATAATACATGTTATCTGTGGGCGCCTTTCAGAGCACTCAAGGACACCTTACAGAAGACAGTAGAAAACAAGCAGCACTGTATCAGACAGCATACAATCAAAACAAAGCAAGGTAGACAATAAAAAGTTAACACAACAGATAAGTATAAAATCATCATCTGAACAAAACTCAGTGAAGTGTGGGTCAGACTCAATATGCCAGTCTGAAAAGGTGCGTTTTGAGATGGGATTTGGAGGTTGAAAGAGAGTCAGTGTTGTGAACGTCTTGTGAGAGAGAGTTCCATAGGCGGGGGGCAGAACAACTGAAGGCTCTAGACCCCATGGTAGTCCAGCGGGCCGATGGTGTAGTGAGTTTGAGAGCAGAAGAGGATCTGAGAGTGTGTGGATACGAAGGAGTTCGGAACGACATGAAGGAGCTAGGTTATTAAGGGCCTTAAAGGTGAGGATAAGGATCTTGAAGTCAATACGGTATTTAACAGGGAGCCAATGGAGCTGCTGCAGAGCAGGAGTGATGTGGTTAGTGGTTGAATAGTGGTGGAATGAGATTCGGTGGTGACACTCATGAAATTGTCCATGATACGGGACATCCCGCGACGGACATCTTAATCGTATGAGCTCATTATTTTCAGTTATTCTCATAAACCGTTCGTTTGCATCGTAATCTCTCTGCCGATCTGTGTTTTTACCATGCGTTTATTTTTCTTGTAGGGCTATTCCACCAGAGTCTGCAATCTTTAACTCGGAATTGTTCTGCAGCCTTCCCTTCTCCAATCCCTCCCACTCAGTCGGACCTGTGTGCCGCTGCTGCTATCGATCGCTGCACCCTCATGCCTACTTTCGCAGACCCCATCTCGCGCTTCTCTCACTCCTACACACCTCCACATCTTTATCACTCATTCTTTCACCATGTTTCCTTTTCCCATTCACTTTAATTCCTCTTCTTTTTCTTTTCTTTTGCATGATTCTGCCTCATTTCCCATGCCCAGGGCCTCCCTTTTACCCCTCCTCCCCCTTTTTCTATCTCCGGATTTTGTCCTTTGGCTTTCCTCTCATTCAGCCCTGTTGCATGTTGGGGTGTTAGTGAATGAGTGAATTTGGGAGATGGGTTAGAATTTGAGGTTATGCATTGGGGCACAGCATTCTGAACGAAGTGTCTCTCAGGCCAGTCCAGTAATTTTTTCCCACTTTTTTGTCCCCAGTTGTACTTGGCCGATTACCCCACTCTTCCAACGCGCCCCACTTGCTGCTCCACCCCCTCTGCTGATCCGGGGAGGGCTGCAGACTACCACATGCCTCCTCCCATACATGTGGAGTCGCCAGCCACTTCTTTTCACCTGACAGTGAGGAGTTTCACCAGGGAAATGTAGCGCGTGGAAGGATCACGCTATTCCCCCCAGTTCTCCCTACCCCCGAATGGGCGCCCTGACCGACCAGAGGAGGCGCTAGTGCAGCGACCAGAACACATACCCACATACGGCTTCTTACCCACAGACATGGCCAATTGTGTCTGTAGGGACCACCCGACCAAGCCGGAGGTAACATGAGGATTTGAACCGGCGATCCCCGCGTTGGTAGGCAACGGAATAGACCACCATGCCACCCGGATGTCCAGTCAAGTCATTTGAAGGCGTTTGCTTCAATCCCATCCACATCATAGCTCACAAATACGTGAGTCATTGGTGTATCACAAGAGTGATTTATTAACTACGGGAAACAAAGCAGCAAAAATAAACTAATAAAATAAAGAAAAATAAACAAATCAATAGATTACAGACTAAAAGCAATGAACTGAATGGATGAATATGTTGGGGAACACAAGAACAGCAATATACTTACAACATGGTTACCTTGGCAAACTTCTAATAGTTAGCCAGTAATAAACTGTCATGGCTGCGTGGTCTGGGGCAGCTGGGCTCACCTGTTTCCCATTCCCTGTTTTGGCTCGTCATTCCGGCCCCTGCTTTGCTCACCTGCCCCCCATTACCTGGTTGCCTTGCCATGTCTGTCCCTGCACCTGCGTTGCTCTCGTGTTCCCCAGCCCCTGATTGGCATGCCAGCAGATATATGTCCCCCCCGGTTGCCCTGGCGCTGTGTCTGGTCGTTATATGTTAACTTTTAGCAGTCTAATGCTTCAGGTTTTGTCTCGAGCCTTCCTTGCTGCCGGTATCGATGCCCCCTGTTTTGTGTGAGTTTGTTTGCTTTATTAAATCGCTGTTCTAGACCAGCCTGTCTCCGCCGTCTGAATTGGTTCTTCAATTCTATCTCCCGGCGTGACATAAACTCATTTTGCCGAGGCCGCGGTTCAGACATGACAGTGATGGAAGACAGCCAAGAATACATGAAAACATTTTGAAAACAGATGAGAAAATAGAGAGCAGAGAGGAAATTGTGTGTATCTAGTTCTCAAACATTTCAACGCTTGAACTGAGCATTATATAGTGCCAAGTGCAGGTGGAGTGTAGCTGCTTGGGTTTACGCATGTCTTTCATGGAGGACTGCTTTGGTTTTCATCAGTCGTGACTTGGCTGAGTTGGGGCTCGGTTTGGTGCGTGAGCTTTAAGTCCTTCTCGGTTAAGCTCGACAGGGTCTTTTACCGAGGAGTCAGAATCCCAATGGCGGCCTCTACAACTTTTTTCGAGCGGCACCCATTGCTGCTTGGAGGCATTCACCCTGCCTGTCGTTTTCCCAACACCAAGTTGTCATCCCGCAGTATCCATACTCTTCTCTTCCCCCATCCTCTCTCTTCTGTTCACATCCACTCTACCTGCCGTAATTTCACCTCACCTTTCTTACAGATTCCACTATAACAAAGTTGAGCGATGTTCAGCAGATGAGAAACAACATACAGGTTTTTTAAGGGGGCAGTCTTTCTCAGTGCCAGCCTGTCTGTCTGTTCTCAAAGAGGACCCCAGCACTAGTGCTTCTCCCTACTTTGGCATTTTTATCAAGATAACTGGATTGGTTATTATTGCCCAGACACGAATAACAAAACTTTTATGTAGCTGTCATGTCCATACAAGGGATTCTGGAGTATGTACTCTTTTTTCTGTTTAGCAATTGCTCTCATGCATTTCTAGATTGGTTGAGTTGGATTTTGATTGGATTTGAAGATTTATTAAGAAATCGCTACCAATTACTAGTGTAGTAGAAGCCGTATTTGCCCCTGATATCTACCGGTGGTCACCCGGGGTCGAGTATAACTGTCCTTTAGGATGCCTGCATGTGTCATCTTTTTATGTGGAGTGGCTGATGTGCCTGCAGCCACCACACATTCCTTGGCAGGAGTTTCGCCAGGGGGACATTGCACGTGGGAGGATCACGCTATTCCCCCCCGAACAGGCACCCTGACCGACCAGAGGAGGTGCCAATGCAGTGACCAGGACACATACACACATCCGGCTACCCACCTGCAGACACGGCCAATGGTGTCTAGGGACGCCCGACCAAGCCAGAGGTAACATGGGATTCGAATCGGCGATCCCTGTGTTGGAAGGCAATGGAATAGACCGCTACACTACCTGGACGCCCCCGCTTCCACTACTCTTTCCCATATCTTCATGCTGTGTCTGATGAAATTTATACCTCTGTAGTTGCTACAGTTCTGCACATCACCCTTGTTCTTGAAAGTCGGTACCAGTATGCTTCTTCTCCACTCCTCAGGCATCCTCTCACTTTCCAAAATTGTGTTAAACAGTCTAGTTAAAAACTCCACTGCCATCTCTCCTAAACACCTCCATGCCTCCACAGGTATGTCATCAGGACCAACTGCCTTTCCACTCTTCATAGCTGCCCTCACTTCTTCCTTGCTACTCTTCATGATTCACTATCCCCACATCATCCAGCCTCCTCTTTCTCTAATTTTCTTCTTTCATCAGCCCCTCAAAGTACTCATTTCATCTTCTCAACACACTCTCCTCACTTGCCAGCACATTTTCATCTCTATCCTTCATCACCCTTACCTGCTGGATATCCTTCCCAGCTCGGTCCCTGTCTAGCCAATCAGTACAAGTTCTTTTCTCCTTTCTTAGCATCTAACCTGTCATAAAACTCACGATACGCCTTTTCCTTTGCCTTTGTCACCTCTGTCTTTGCTTTACACCACATCTCCTTGTACTCCTGTCTACTTTCTTCATCTCTCTGACTATCCCACTTCTTCTTTGACAACCTCTTCCTCTGTATAGTTTGCTGTACTTCCTCACTCCACCACCAAGTCTCCTTGTCTTCCTTCCTCTGTCCTGATGACACACCAAGTACCTTCCTAGCTGTCTCCCTCACTATTTCTGCAGTGCTTGCCCAGCCATCCGGCAACTCTTCACTACCACCCAGTACCTGTCTTACCTCCTCTCTGAACTCCACACAACAGTCTTCCTTCTTCAACTTGCACCATTTGATCCTTGGCTCTGTCTTCACTCTCTTCCTCTTCTTGGTCTCCAAAGTCGTCCTACAGACCACCATTCGATGCTGCCTAGCTACGTTCTCCCCTGTCACCACCTTGCAGTCTCTAACCCTGTTCAGATCGCGCCTCCTGCATAAGATATAGTCCACCTTTGTGCACTTTCCTCCACTCTTGTATGTCACCCTGTGTTACTCCCTCTTCTTGAAATATGTATTCATCACAGCCATTTCCATCCTTTTCACAAAATCCACCACCATCTGTCCTTCCACATTCCTCTCCTTGACACCATACCTACTCATCACCTCTGTTCCCTTCACCATCATGCCTATTGAAGTCCGCTCCAATCACTACTCTCTCCTCCTTGGGTACACTCTCCACCACAAAATCCAACTCACGCCAGAATTCTTCTTTTTTTCCATCTTCCATCTTTCTCTTCCATCTTGCGGGGCATATGCACTGATAACATTCATCATCACCTCTTTGATTTCCAGCTTCATACTCATCACTCTGTCCAACACTGTCTTCACCTCCAACACACTCTTGACATACTCTTCTTTCAGAATTACCCCTACCCTATTTCTCCTCCTATCTACACCATGGTAGAAGAGTTTGAACCCACCTCTGATGCTCCTGGCCTTACTCCCCTTCCACCTGGTCTCTTGCACACACAGTATATCTACCTTCCTTCCTTCCATCATATCAGCCAGCTCTCTCCCTTTACAAGTCTTAGTGCCAACATTCAAAGTTCTGACTCTCACATCCACACTCCTACCCTTCCTCCGCTCCCACTGCCTCTGGACATGCCTTCCCCCTCTCCTTCTTCTACAACATACACTCACTGGCCACTTTATTAGGTACACCTTGCTAGTACCGGGTTGGACCCCCTTTTGCCTTCAGAACTGCCTTAATCCTTTGTGGCATAGATTCAACAAGGTACTGGAAACATTCCTCAGAGAGTTTGGTCCATATTGACATGATAGCATCACGCAGTTGCTGCAGATTTGTCGGCTGCACATCCATGATGCGAATCTCCCGGTCCACCACATCCCAAAGGTGCTCTATTGGATTGAGATCTGGTGACTGTGGAGGCCATTTGAGTACAGTGAACTCATTGTCATGTTCAAGAAACCAGTCTGAGATGATTCGAGCTTTATGACATGGCGCGTTATCCTGCTGGAAGTAGCCATCAGAAGATGGGAACACTGTGGTCATAAAGGGATGGACATGGTCAGCAACAATACGCAGGTAGGCTGTGGCGTTGACACGATGCTCAAGTTGGTACTAAGGGGCCCAAAGTGTGCCAAGAAAATATCCCCCACACCATTACACCACCACCACCAGCCTGAACCGTTGATACAAGGCAGGATGGATCCATGCTTTCATGTTGTTGACGCCAAATTCTGACCCTACCATCCGAATGTCGCAGCAGAAATCGAGACTCATCAGACCAGGCAACGTTTTTCCAATCTTCTATTGTCCAATTTTGGTGAGCCTGTGCGAATTGTAGCCTCAGTTTCCTGTTCTTAGCTGACAGGAGTGGCACCCGGTGTGGTCTTCTGCTGCTGTAGCCCATCTGCCTCAAGGTTCGACGTGTTGTGCGTTCAGAGATGCTCTTCTGCATACCTCGGTTGTAATGAGTGGTTATTTGAGTTACTGTTGCCTTTCTATCAGCTCGAACCAGTCTGGCCATTCTCCTCTGACCTCTGGCATCAACAAGGCATTTTCGCCCACAGAACTGCCGCTCACTGGATATTTTCTCTGTTTCGGACCATTCTCTGTAAACCCTAGAGATGGTTGTGCGTGAAAATCCCAGTAGATCAGCAGTTTCTGAAATACTCAGACCAGCCCGTCTGGCACCAATAACCATGCCACGTTCAAAGTCACTTAAATCCCCTTTCTTCCCCATTCTGATGCTCGGTTTGAACTGCAGCAGATCGTCTTGACCATGTCTACATGCCTAAATGCATTGAGTTGCTGCCATGTGATTGGCTGATTAGAAATTTGCGTTAACGAGCAGTTGGACAGGTGTGCCTAATAAAGTGGCCGGTGAGTGTACATTACAGCATAGTTCCCACCGGCACCCTGCTGGCCAACAATACCGGTGGCGGTCGCTGGTAACCCGGACCTCGACCGGTCGGTATGGAAATCCAATTTATGATCAGCATATTTGATTTAGCAAAGGTTTTATTACGCCGGATACCATCCCTGATGCAACCCTCCCCATTTATACGTGCTTTGAAACAACACTAAGAACACACTGGCTTGTGCATCTTCAGTGGCTGGGTTTAGTGATTTCTCTTATAAGTCGATGATATCCACACCATGGTTGCTAGCAAAATATTTCTTAAAAAATTACCAACATGTTAGAATACATGATAATCTTGTCATTTCTACTTATACTACACAAAATATTGTTAAATGTACAATGACTGACAAACAGGATCCAAAAACCCCAATCCATTTTTTTCCATAGGTGAAAAATAAATGGACCTGGATATAATCTAAAAACCCCGAAATAATGACAACCCGTTTAGACGTCTATTTCTAATGTTGTTTAAGGGTTATGTGTCAGAGTTAGTTTTTTGTCCCTCTCATTGAGATGGTCAGTTCAGTTTTTTGAACCTGAAACTTAGCCACTCTGCCTCCTCAAGGTGGTCGCCAGGGAAAGATGCCGGTGACAGCGTTGGAGGCCCTTGACCTTGAGGTAAAGAGCTGGACACGCTACCCCTGCATCCCAAGCCGACGAGCCTTCTCCTGTTGTGTTGCTACCGAACGGACCCTCTTCAGCATGGGCGGTCTCCAGCAGCCGGGCCCTCATAACTTCTACTCCAGGCCCCACTTTGTCAGCACTGTGGAGGAATATGATCTGGAACAGGGTAAGTGGTTACCTCACCATCGTGTGATTTTATTCCTCGCTATGGTGGAATGGACCATGAAGTTAGGTTGGTTCCCCAAGGTTGGTTTCAATGTTAGCAGCTGTGGGGAGATACTTATCGTGGGCTTTGGACTATTTCAAAAAGCGACGGTTTTGAGTCCAGTTGTGTGTGAAGTAAGACGAAGAACCAAATAAATGTTACCTTCAAGAACCGAATGATTTAAATTGTAGTTATCTTTAGTTTTCCTCTGTGATGATAAGTCATGGTTACCCCAAGCCTCTCAAATTCTGGGCAGATGAGTACTACGGGGAAGTCAAATTCAGAGCATGTTTTCCTCATAGATGGAATTAGACCACAGTTTTGGTAGTTACGGAGGACCACCGTTGCACTGTCCACAGAGCAGGAGGTGACGTGAGATGCAGATGAAGAGAAATTTCATCAGCCTTCTTAAGACAAACAAAGGTGAAAAAAGTCAACTCTTATAATCAGGCAGCATGGCTACTTCTATATATATAAAGTGAGAGTGTATGTTTGCATGTTTTCTTAAAACTCCAGAAATACTCATTGTAGAACAAAAAGAAAAGTATCTTTAGAATCAGCACTTTCCAAGGATTGTACAGTTCAAAACATATTTCGAAGACCAAGTAAAATTTTTGGTTTATTTGCGAAAGAGGCATTCCAATGATGCTTTGTGGAGACTTCCGGTAAATCCTTCCAGTGGTCAAGGGAGGCACTACACCTAACATTGTCAATGCTAGCCTGAAGGCACGCAACACGGTTTACCCTGAGGCGCTTGAGCACTGAGCGATTAATACACACATTGGCGAAGAAGCTTGAGGAATGGATTTAAAATTATGACATTTGATAATTTTCGTTAATAAGATTCGTTTATTCAACATTCATTTATCACATGTAACATATCTTAACTTATCCTATATTTCCTCATGTAAAGATCAGATTGTCTTGGTTGTTTTGGTGAGAACATTTTCCCCGGGCAATGCCGGGTACCTCTATTAGTAAGAACAGGTTTTGAGATTCAAGCAGTCTCGCTTGAAAGCTACTTGAAACCACAGTTTTACACCACTGAACAGCTTTGCTGAGCACCTCTACTGGCATAGTTGCATCTTGTATCCCATTGTGATGACATTGAAGAGATGACGGATCGAATCCCGCAGCAGTTGAAAAATAAGCTCGGTTACATTGGTGACAGCGGTGGGATCCGGAAGTGTCCGGAAGCGTACAGATCCTCATAAGTCTATTCGGAGTGCGGGAATAACGAAGCGTGAGGGTGTGCTTCTGGGAGAGGGTGACTACTGTAACGTACAAAAATACTCATTGGCCGATCACCAGTGGGGCGGCCGCTTTGGTCGAGTGGTTAGCGATGTCGCCTCGTGGTGCAGTACAACCCTGGTTCGAATCCCGCAGGGGGCGGAAATATGCTTGGCTACATGGGATGTAAGATATATATATATCTCTCTTTCAGGCCCCCAGTAAGGTCTCTGCGTTGTGTAAGGTGATGTATACCAGGGCTGGGAAGACAGACATGGAACAGGACTCCAGGCATCCATCAGTTAACTGTGCCCCAGCTGCCTGCTCATCCCCTTGTTGAATCTAAACTACTCACCCTCTGATTAGGAGTCAAGCCAACCGGGTTTAATCTGACAGTTGTTCATTATGGCATACATGCTGTCATGCATACTGCCATTCACCTCGTTGTTGTGTGTAATATGTTTGTTTCTGCTATTGTGTGGCTGTGTTGTTGGTGATAATGTGTGGTTGTCCATGGCTGTGTTGTGCTGCAGAGTTTAACATGCTGTACCGAAAACAAATTCCACCGGCCTCGGTCGTGTGGCTAATAAACAATCTAAATCCAAATCTAATTATCTGTTAACGCAGGCAAACCTTGCATCAACCATCACATCAGTCCCACGTTAATCAGAACTACGCAGGACTGGTGAGACGGGTACTGAAGTGTGTAATATTATAATGTGTTGGTCTCTCGTGATGGCTCGTACCTAGTGCCCCCTTATCCAGGGTGCAGTGCGGAGCCTCTTTGATTAAAAGCCCATTAACTCCACAACCCCTCGTACCACAGCAGCCAGCAGTCATTCAGCCAGGGAGCAGATTTTAAAATATTACAAATAAGAAAGGTAGGCGAGACGCTCACTGAATTATTTAAGGTGATTAAAGATGTTATAGTGATTCAGTTATACCTTAAATGAAAAATCCATTTAAATAAATTATTTTAAACTGTTTCAGAGTGGTGGCGCAGTGGTCAGCGCGGTCGCCTCACAGCAAGAAGGTCCTGGGTTCGAGCCCCAGGGTAGTTCAACCCTGGGGGTCATCCCGGGTCCAAAGACATGCAGGTCAGGTGAATCGGCCATACTAAATGGCCCCTAGGTGTGTGTGAGAGATGGCCTGGCGGCCTGTCCAGGGTGTCTCCCCGCCTGCTGCCGAGTGACTGCTGGGATAGGCGCCAGCATCCCGCGACCCTGAGAGCAGGATAAGCGGTTTGAATAGTGGATGGATGGATGGATGGATGGATGTATCAGAGTGTGGCACTTTCTCCTGTCCTACTCCATAGTAAGATGGAAAAAAATAATCAAAATAAAATTTTGTGAACAAAAATCCATGAATTTGATTAAAAAAAAACAAGGAGTTTTTGGGCAGTATAATACCACTGTTCACATTTAAAGGTACGTCTGAAGGGGTTTCAGGTCTGCATGGTCAGGCTCAGCCTGTCATGTCTTCTCCATCCAGATTCAGAGTTTCTGAATAGTTCATTTGCTCAACAGTGGCCGTCTAACTCATCTGAGTAACACATTGTCTTCTAGAGGCTGTACAAAGTCTCTTCACATCATGACCCGGAAGAGGATCACAAATTGACCTCTTTTTCCTGTCAGAAAATGTCCAAAAATGTTCACAGCTTGGTCTGCATTCCCTGACAAGCTTACAAGAACGTCCATAATGAAAGATGCTGTTGGTTAAACAATAAGATTTAAACCGAGAAAAGACAGAAACAAAGTGAGTGAGGCTGATGATGCAGAGGGAGTCAGAAAGAAAGATATGCACAGAGTCTTGTGTTTTGTATTGACATAGTGTACACAATTGTGACAAAATGTACTCCATCCGTTATCCGAACTCGGGTCGTGGGTTGCTGGAGCCTGTCCCAGCAGTCATTGGGCGGCAGGTGGGGAGACACCCTGCACAGGCCGCCAGGCCATCACAGGGCCCACACATTCACATCTAGGGACAATTTAGTACGGCCGATCCACCTGACCTACATGTCTTTGGGAGAAACCGGAGCCCCCGGAGGAAACCCACGCAGACACGGGGCGAACATGCAAACTCCACACAGAGGACGACCCAGGACGACCCCCAAGGTTTGACAACTCCGGGGTTCGAACCCAGGACCTTCTTGCTGTGAGGCGACCACGCTAACCACTGTGCCACCGTGCTGCCCCAAAATATACTAATTTTCACCAATATTGCATCCCGGGACAGAATTTGCGGGTCAGGCAAATGTTGGGGCAAGAGATCTACCCAGTATAGCTTAGTTCTAAACGCAGTATTGCTGCTAAACTTCACCACTAATACAGCGTTTTCCCTTACGGTGTTCCATGTGGTGTCTTGGTGCTCTTCCTCCTCACAGTCCCTTCTCTCACGTGAACAGTGTCATCATCACTGTTTTCCTTATCTAGGAAACATATATGATCAATATATGATGAATATATGGTAAAGATACAATAAATATACATGATAAATATACGATAAATATATACAATAAATATACATGATAAATATATATAATAAATATACATGATAAATATATGATGAATATATGGTAAAGATACAATAAAGATACATTATAAATATATGATAAATATAGATGATAAATATAGATGATAAATATATGATAAATATATATAATAAATATAGATGATAAATATATGATAAATATACATGATAAATATATGATACATATGTAATAAATATAGATGATAAATATATGATAAATTAACATGATAAATATATATAATAAATATAGATGATAACTATATGAGGATTATTTTGTGTCCCAGACTGTTTCAAAAGACATGGGTGACTGTTTGATGAGCCAGTTTCCCAGAGCTAGGTCTCAGTTAAATCCTAGTGTAAGTAGTCTCAGGTTAGGTAGCTATTCTATTATGCTGATGTATTGTGGGTAAATATTACCTTGGATCGAACCTGTTTTCTCATGCTCTCTGCTCGTAGCCTGCCTCTTAATCATCTCTTTCTAGATAATTCTTCAGCAGAACTTTGTCAGACAGTTGTGTTGTTTGAGTCTCCACTTTGTGCTCTGCAGACTCCCAATCTGCAAAGTGTACTCGAGCGTCACTAAGTCTCGTCTCCAGAGAAAGTCTTTGTCATTTGTTCTGTGTCTGTTTGACATTTGGTGCGAGCAGCTGATTTGTGGTGTACAGAAGAAAAATCTGCACGAAATGAACTCGTTCTTAGCTTTATTCGACAAGTGTTGTTCCGTGGAGTGTTGCTTGCCTTAAATAATTGAGCCTGTGGGCTGAATTTCAGTGTGTTTTTACTGGCATGCTCTGCCTCCTTCCAGCGAGCCTTTTTATTGTTAAAGCAGTTCTGGCTATTTTATTTCTCTAAGATGTTTTTTATTTCTTTTCACCTTATTACCTTTTCTATCTCTAATTCCTTTAAAAATATTTTATATTGTCTTTATTTCGGATTTCATGTATTTTTATGCCTTATGTAATGTACTTTCACTTGCCTTTGTATATGGAATGTGCTACACAGACAAACTTGCCTTGCCTGTCATTGTCAGCTTATGCAGGCGGGTGTGTGTGTGTGTGTGTGTGTGTGTGTGTGTGTGTGTATATATATATATATATATATATATATATATATATATATATATATATATATATATATATACTAGAAGAACCCCACTACAATGTAGCGGTTTGGTTATCCACCCGTCTAAATCTCCCTCCTCTTCATCCTGCCAGGTAACCGCCTTCCCCCTGCCCCTAACCCCCCCCCCACTCCAACCCCCTCCCCCCAAATGCTCAGAATCATCTGAAATGCCGAGAAAAGTGGTTTTTAGCCATTTTTAGAAAATGCATATTTTGCATAATTATGCATAATTACGTATAATTTTAATGTTCTGGGATTTTTCTCTTACTCCCTGAGACAATACCTATCACCTCCAAAAAGAATTAGGATCATAAGTGCTTTAGTTTTCAGTCCCGCTATCTACACTAACTAACACACACACACACTAACACCACACACACACACACACACACATTACGAAAATATATGAGTCGATATACACTGCTCAAAAAAATAAAGGGAACACATAAGCAATGCAATGTAGCTCCAAGTCAATCACACTTTTGAGATATCAACCTGTCCAGTTAGGAAGCAACACTGATTTGTGAATCAATTTCACCTGTTGGTAAATTGTCTAATTTCCACCTGGTGGAAATTAGACAATTTGCAAGACAACCCCTATAAAAGGAATGGATTTGCAGGTGGTGGCCACAGACCATTTGCCTGTCCTCATCTTTTCTGGCCGATCTTTGGTTAGTTTTTCATTTTGCTAGTGCCCTCACCACCAGAGGTGGCATGAGGCGGTATCTGCAACCTACAGAAGTTGCTCAGGTAGTGCAGCTCATCCAGGATGGCACATCAATGCGTGCTGTGGCAAGAAGATTTGATGTGTCTCCCAGCACAGTGTCCAGAGCATGGAGGAGGTACCAGGAGACAGGCCAGTACACCAGGAGACGTGGAGGGGGCCGCAGGAGGACAACAACCCCGCAGCAGGACCGCTATCTGGTCCTTTGTGCAAGGAGGAACAGGAGGAGCACTGCCGGAGCCCTACAAAACGACCTTCAACAGGCCACTAATGTGCAGGTTCCTGCTCAAACAGTGAGAAACAGAATGCATGAGGATGGTATGAGGGCCCGACGTCCACAATTGGGGCCTGTGCTCACAGCCCAACACCGTGCAGCCCGATTGACCTTTGCCAGAGAACATCTTGGGTGGCAGATTCGCCATTGGCGCCCTGTGCTCTTCACAGATGAGAGCAGGTTCACACTGAACACATGTGACAGACGTGAGAGAGTCTGGAGACACTGTGGAGAACGTTCTGCTGCCTGCAACATCCTCCAGCATGACCGGTTTGGCGGTGGGTCAGTGATGGTCTGGGGAGGCATATCCTTGGAGGGCCGCACAGACCTCTACGTGCTAGCCAGAGGTACCATGACTGCCATTAGGTACCGGGATGGGATCCTCAGACCCATTGTCAGACCATATGCTGGTGCAGTGGGCCCTGGGTTCCTGCTCATGCATGACAATGCTCGTCCTCATGTGGCCAGAGTGTGTCAGCAGTTCCTGTATGTCGAGGGCATTGATGCTATGGACTGGTCTGCACGTTCCTCAGACCTGAATCCAATCGAGCACCTCTGGGACATCATGTCTCGTACCATCCGCCAACGCGATGTCGCACCACAGACTGTCCAGGAGTTGACCGATGCCCTGATCCAGGTCTGGGAGGAGATCCCTCAGGAGACCATCCAT
Source organism: Lampris incognitus (assembly GCF_029633865.1). Classification (NCBI taxonomy): domain Eukaryota; kingdom Metazoa; phylum Chordata; class Actinopteri; order Lampriformes; family Lampridae; genus Lampris; species Lampris incognitus. The sequence goes on along the minus strand of NC_079212.1, from coordinate 48,255,010 downwards.
CGTCTCATCAGGAGCATGCCCAGACGTTGTAGGGAGTGCATACAGGCACGTGGAGGCCACACACACTACTGAGCCTCATTTTGAATCGTCTTGAAGAATTTCCATAGAAGTTGGATCAGCCTATGTTCTCATTTTCCACTTTGATTTTGAGTATGATTCTGAATCCAGACCTTAATGGGCTAATGATTTTGATTTCCATTGATCATTCTTAGGTTATTTTGCTCTAAACACATTCCTCTGTCTAATAAATAAAGATTTTCAGCTGAAATATTTCATTCATCGAGGTCTATATTGTGTTTTTAGGTGTTCTCTTTATTTTTTTGAGCAGTATATATGTATATATACACTCACCGGCCACTTTATTAGGCACACCTGTCCAACTGCTCGTTAACGCAAATTTCTAATCAGCCAATCACATGGCAGCAATTCAATGCATTTAGGCATGTAGACATGGTCAAGACGATCTGCTGCAGTTCAAACCGAGCATCAGAATGGGGAAGAAAGGGGATTTAAGTGACTTTGAACGTGGCATGGTTGTTGGTGCCAGACGGGCTGGTCTGAGTATTTCAGAAACTGCAGATCTACTGGGATTTTCACGCACAACCATCTCTAGGGTTTACAGAGAATGGTCCGAAAAAGAGAAAATATCCAGTGAGCGGCAGTTCTGTGGGCGAAAATGCCTTGTTGATGCCAGAGGTCAGAGGAGAATGGCCAGACTGGTTCGAGCTGACAGAAAGGCAACAGTAACTCAAATAACCACTCATTACAACCGAGGTATGCAGAAGAGCATCTCTGAAACCACAACACGTCGAACCTTGAGGCAGATGGGCTACAGCGGCAGAAGACCACACCGGGTGCCACTCCTGCCAGCTAAGAACAGGAAACTGAGGCTACAATTCGCACAGGCTCACCAAAATTGGACAATAGAAGATTGGAAAAACGTTGCCTGGTCTGATGAGTCTCGATTTCTGCTGCGACATTCGGATGGTAGGGTCAGATTTTGGCGTCAACAACATGAAAGCATGGATCCATCCTGCCTTGTATCAACGGTTCAGGCTGGTGGTGGTGGTGTAATGGTGTGGGGGATATTTTCTTGGCACACTTTGGGCCCCTTAGTACCAACTTGAGCATCGTGTCAACGCCACAGCCTACCTGAGTATTGTTGCTGACCATGTCCATCCCTTTATGACCAAAGTGTTCCCATCTTCTGATGGCTACTTCCAGCAGGATAACGCGCCATGTCATAAAGCTCGAATCATCTCAGACTGGTTTCTTGAACATGACAATGAGTTCACTGTACTCAAATGGCCTCCACAGTCACCAGATCTCAATCCAATAGAGCACCTTTGGGATGTGGTGGACCGGGAGCTTCGAATCATGCATGTGCAGCCGACAAATCTGCAGCAACTGTGTGATGCTATCATGTCAATATGGACCAAACTCTCTGAGGAATGTTTCCAGTACCTTGTTGAATCTATGGCACGAAGGATTAAGCCAGTTCTGAAGGCAAAGGGGGGTCCATCCCGGTACTAGCAAGGTGTACCTAATAAAGTGGCCAGTGAGTGTATATATATATACACACATGTATACATATATATATATATATAGCGTTTTTTTTCTTTGGAAACCGTCAGTGGTGTTGATAAAAGTGCTCAACAAATGAGGTGCGGAATATTAAGATAGATGTAGGAAATTTTTAAAAAAATTCATAGCAGTACAAGCTTGTTTCTTGCATCATGCACTCATCAGCTGCCCATAGCCAGCTCCACTCCACTTCTCTAGACTTCACAAGCATATTCGTGGCCAGTGCAAACAGGGACACGGAAATTGTGCAGCCAGTGATGATACCCTTTTTATAGTCGATGCCACGCTGATGTCGAGGTCCCAGAGGTAGCCCTCAGGCTCAAGTTATTGTATTAGTGGAGGATGAGGTTTCGGATCTTCTCTGGGGTGGGGCGTCTGATCAGGGCCAATTCTATCAGCTTGTGTGGGATCGATCTGTAGGCATTAGGCAGGTCCAGCAACAGCACTGCCAGGGCTCCCCTGCTTTCTTGCGCCTCTCTGATCAGTTGGGATACTACACCAGTGTGCTCTATGCATCCTGGAACACCAGGGACTCTTCCCTTCAGCACCGAGGTGTCTACGTAGGGGTTCTTTGGGAGAAATACCGTGAAGCGATTGGCAACAATCTTGAAGAAGATCGTACATTCCACTCTGAGGAGCGAGGTCGTCCTAAATTGCTTGATGTTGTTTGCGTTCTACTCCTTAGGAATCCACATACCTTCTGCATAGCTCCACTGCTGCGGCACCTTTACCCTCCTCCAGATCACCCTGTAGCTCTCCCAAAGGTGCTGCACAAGCCTGGGGTACCTTTTGAAGACCTTGTAAGATACTATATGTGGCAGGGCTACGTTCCTGTGAGACTTCAAGTTCCAGACTGACCAGCAGGTGCTGGCTAATTAACCAGACATTGTGGTGGTCGACAAAGAGCAGAAGACAGCAGTAGTGATCGATGTAGCCATCCCAAGTGATGGCAACATTAGGGAGAGAGAGCATGACAAGCTAGATAAATACCAAGGGCTGAAGGAAGAACTAGATCGGATGTGGAAGGTGAAATCCACAGTAATCCCAGAGGTAACAGGAGCACTAGGGGCTGTGACCGCAAAACGGGGAGAGTGGCTCCAGCAGATTCCAGGAACAATGTCTGAGGTGTCTGTCCAGAAGAGTGCGGTCTTAGGATCAGCTAAGATATTATACAGAACCCTCAGACTCCCAGGCCTGTGGTAGAGGACCCAAACTTGAGGAGACACACACCATCTAAAAGAAAAAAGAAAAAGGGCGAGCCATCGCCACAGCGGGCAAACCATCATGGTTGGATCTTTTGATTGTGAGGGTGATTGCCGCTTGAAATGGTTGTCATGGAAACGGGTCATTCCGCTTGAGAAGGGTAATGGGGATACTAATGATCAGATTTGATGTGAATGAATTTGACAAGAGTGAATTAGCAGTGGAAAATTAGTTGGTTGCTGTTCCTAACATGTTTAACTAACTTTTCAGCAATGTTTACCCATAATACTTCATTCCAGTGGATCCTCATCGCTGTCTGCCATGGGTATCAGGCCCCCGAAATAATCCAATAAAACCCAGCTGCTGATGTGGTTCAGTATTCATAGAGCTGAGGGAAACGGAGAGAGAGAAACAGACAGACTTATGAATGGAGAAAAAAGAGAACAGAGTTTAGGCTTACATAAAGGCGCTGTGAAAGCGAGGAGAAAACAGCGAGGTCTAGCTTTGGAAGAGCTCCACAAGGCTTCGCTGAGTGTGGTGCATACATTGCTGTGTAGAGCCAGGAAAATAGAGACTTTTTGCATTCTGCAGATAACTACCCATACGATGAGTGAGAGACAGTGAGGAAGGCAGAAAATCAGGAAGTTCATTGAGAGGGACAATCCCAGACAGCAAAACGGCTGTGTCCCGGACCCGTCCCACATCCGACACTTCGTCCAGACCACATACCACATGGAATGGTGGCACTTGGGTGGTCCGCACCTGTTTGCCAAATCTGGGCCAGAACCAAGCCATAGCAATGCCGCATGTGCCACATATTTGCCAAAGGTGGTCCATATTTGTCTTGTGGTATTTGGGCCATATTCACCATTTACCACACGGGGCACTTCAGGGTCACATCCAGATCACATGTTGCCCAAAGCACCGCGTCTTTGCCAAAAAAGGCCCACATTTGATTTGGCATATTTGCTATTATACATGTGGGCCACTTCAGGCTCACATCCAGTTTGTCAGGGCCAGAAGAAGACCATCAGTGCCGCATCATTGCCTGAAGTGGCCCACATCCGGATGCTGTCTGGGATGCGAGTTGGTATCATACAACCACGTGGGCATGTACATCAATGCAAACACCCGTGCATACATACACACCTCACCTTCAAACAACCCTCAGTTTCAACGATCTTGATTAAAATAATCAGTTGTCCGATCCGACCCCTGTTCTGAGCATCCCAGCATTTAGATCTCAGAAGTTCATCCATCCATCCATCCATCCATCCATCCATTATCTAAACCGCTTATCCTGCTCTCAAGTTTGCAGGGATGCTGGAGCCTATCCCAGCAATCATTGGGCAGAAGGTGGGGAGACACCCTGGACAGGTCGCCAGTCCATCAGAGGGCCAACGCATTCACACCTAGGGACAATCTAGTACGGCTGATTCACCTGACCTACATGTCTTTGGACTGTGGGAGGAAACCAGAGCCCCCGGAGGAAACCCACACAGACACGGGGAGAACATGCAAACTCCACACAGAGGACGACCCGGGACGACCCCCCAAGGTTGGACTACCCCAGGGCTCGAACCCAGGACCTTCTGGCTGTGAGGCAACCGTGCTAACCACTGCGCCACCCTCAGAGGTTCATAATGTGTGCAGTGTGTCAGAAGTGCAGGCTGCGCATGCGAGACCCTACAGGGCAGAAATGAATCCTGACCTGTCGTGTGTCCTGGGGCAGCAGGTGAGGGAAGGGGGGTTGGTGGTGTTCTGCAGCTGAGTTCTGGGTGGTTCATCCTCTCACCCATTAAACCTCAAAGGGTTAAATGATAGGTACCCACCTGTCCATCCAGCCTATGCATGTGTTTCTGTGTGTGTTGTGTGTGTGTGTGTGTGTGTGTTTGTTTGGGCATGTGAGAGAGTGTGTTTACCCCCGTGTGCATGCGTGTGTCCTTGCGGACGGCCGGGTGTGGTTTTGGTTAAGTGGGCAGGTAGCTGAAGCCATCAAGAGTGTGCCTGTGTGTGCGCTTGTGTGGAGCGTTTTGCTGGTGTGGGTCGAGGGAACTGTGCAGTTGTGCGCTGATGGAAAAAAATGAGCGAGATCCTTCCCTGGGTTTTGGGCAGCTGCCTGGTTGAGTGGGAATGCTGGGGGAAAGCCGGCATCCTTTCACCGTGTCTGGAGAGGTGTGATGAAGAGGTGTGATGAAGAGGTGTGATGAAGAGGTGTGATGTGCTCCTGCGGTGCTCTCCGAGGAGGTGCCGGCTGGGCATGCTTCCTCACAGGTTTCATTTGCTTAACTTGGTGTGACACGAGCACCGTCTCAACCGTCTGGGTTTGTGTTTCAGAACGTGTGTGCGTGTGTGTGAGCACGCATGTATATGATTGTGCGTCTGTCTGACTGTGTATCTGCCCATGGGTTGGTGTGTTGCTGAAATCACAAGAGTGTATGAATGCTTAGATGGTGTATACACAAAGTGTACTGTGAGTATCTGCTGTGCCTCTGTCTACCTACAATGTGTATTTGTGTGTATTTGTGCATGCGAAAGTCTGTGTGTGCCCCTCATCACACCTCATCTCACTCCTTCCTCCCCTGTGCTTGTGTGTGCTTGTGTGTGTGTGTATGTGTGTGTGTGTGTGTGTATGTGTGTGTGTGTGTGTGTGTGTGTGTGTGTGTGTGTGGTGTCTGTATTCACTATTTGTGTATGTATGTGTGTGTGTGTGTGTGTGTGTCAGTGTGTACAGTGTGTGTATGTGTGTGGTGTGTCTATTCCCTTTTTGTGTATGTGTATACAGTGTGTGTTGTGTGTGTGTGTCTGTGTGGTGTGTCTATTCACTATTTGTGTATGTGTGTATGTGTGTATACAGTGTGTACAGTGTGTGTATGTGTGTGTGGTGTGTCTATTCACTATTTGTGTATGTGTGTGTGTATACAGTGTGTGTTTGTGTGTGTGTGTGTGTGTGTGTGTGTGTGTGTGTGTGTGTGTGTGTGGTGTGTCTATTCACTATTTGTGTATGTGTGTGTAGACAGTGTGTGTGTGTGTGTATACAGTGTGTGTTGTGTGTGTGTATGTGTGTGTGTGTATACAGTGTGTGTTGTGTGTGTATACGGTGTGTGTTGTGTGTATGTGTGTGTATGTGTGTGTGTATACAGTGTGTGTTGTGTGTGTGTGTGTGTGTGTGTGTGTGTGTGTGTGTGTGTGTGTGTGTGTGTATACATCTGCTTTTTTCTGCTTGTGTGTAATTTGTGCGTGTGTCCTTCATGCTCTATCTCTCCGTCTCTCATTTGGATTTGATGGTTGGCCTTTTCATCTTCTTCTTCTCTCTCTCACACCGTCTCACTCTCATTTCCGTTCCTTTCAACGCTTCCACCGGCGGTGGTGGGGGGGGGGGTTGAGGGGTGGGGGCGTAAAACACACTTCACAGCCATGCTGTGATTGCCACACCGATAATGGAGCAGGGGGAAGAGACGGAACGAGCCACAATGCTTGATGACAAGCAACAGAAGCGACACCGGATTCATATTCAGACCCCCCCGCCCTCCGCCCCACCTGCTCCCTGCCCCTCACCCCACCCGCTCCGGCACGACCCCCGGACGCACATCACATCTCCATTACTGCCACACACGCAACCCTCACGAGCAGGAGAACGGGAGGATGAACGGGGGAGGAACAACATGGCCGTAAGCCATGTTGAGATGGATTTCCATAAGAGATGTCCTGCAGGTGTTTAGTGCCTGCAGGGAATCCTGGGAACTTTTCCTCCTCGGCAGGAAACGGGCATGTTAACGTGACCTTCTTACCGAGGCTGTGACCCACTGGGCCGTGGCTAATATCTGGCAGATTGTAATGGGGGGGGGGGGTTGTTTCAACCGTCTAAAATGTTTTAATCAAGCTTATTTGCATTTAAATGTTCCTACAACAAAACTCAGCCAATTAAAGCAGAGCAGCCTGTCAGTTAGTGATGCTGTGGTAGCAGCCTGTCAGTTAGTGATGCTCTGGTAGCAGCCTGTCAGTTAGTAATGCTCTGATAGCTGCCTGTCAGTTAGTGATGCTCTGGTAGCAGCCTGTCAGTTAGCGATGCTCTGGTAGCAGCCTGTCAGTTAGCGATGCTGTGGTAGCAGCCTGTCAGTTAGTGATGCTCTGGTAGCAGCCTGTCAGTTAGTGATGCTCTGGTAGCAGCCTGTCAGTTAGCGATGCTGTGGTAGCAGCCTGTCAGTTAGTGATGCTGTGGTAGCAGCCTGTCAGTTAATGATGCTGTGGTAGCAGCCTGTCAGTTAATGATGCTCTGGTAGCAGCCTGTCAGTTAGTGATGCTCTGGTAGCAGCCTGTCAGTTAGCGATGCTGTGGTAGCAGCCTGTCAGTTAGTGATGCTGTGGTAGCAGCCTGTCAGTTAGTGATGCTCTGATAGCAGCCTGTCAGTTAGTGATGCTCTGATAGCAGCCTGTCAGTTAGTGATGCTGTGGTAGCAGCCTGTCAGTTAGTGATGCTGATGTAGCAGCCTGTCAGTTAGTGATGCTGTGGTAGCAGCCTGTCAGTTAGTGATGCTGTGGTAGAAGCCTGTCAGTTAATGATGCTCTGGTAGAAGCCTGTCAGTTAATGATGCTGTGGTAGCAGCTTGTCAGTTAATGATGTTCTGGTAGCAGCCTGTCAGTTAGTGATGCTCTGGTAGCAGCCTGTCAGTTAATGATGCTGTGGTAGCAGCCTGTCAGTTAGTGATGCTGTGGTAGCAGCCTGTCAGTTAGTGATGCTCTGGTAGCAGCCTGTCAGTTAGTGATGCTCTGGTAGAAGCCTGTCAGTTAATGATGCTGTGGTAGAAGCCTGTTAGTTAGTGATGCTGTGGTAGCAGCCTGTCAGTTAGTGATGCTCTGATAGCAGCCTGTCAGTTAGGGATGCTGTGGTAGCAGCCTGTCAGTTAGTGATGCTGTGGTAGCAGCCTGTCAGTCAGTGATGCTCTGGGAGAAGCCTGTCAGTTAATGATGCTGTGGTAGCAGCCTGTCAGTTAGTGATGCTGTGGTAGCAGCCTGTCAGTTAGTGATGCTCTGGTAGAAGCCTGTCAGTTAGTGATGCTGTGGTAGCAGCCTGTCAGTTAGTGATGCTGTGGTAGCAGCCTTTCAGTTAATGATGCTGTGGTAGGAACCTGTCAGTTAGTGATGCTCTGGTAGCAGCCTGTCAGGTAATGATGCTGTGGTAGGAACCTGTCAGTTAGTGATGCTCTGGTAGAAGCCTGTCAGTTAATTATGCTGTGGTAGCAGCCTGTCAGTTAATGATGCTGTGGTAGCAGCCTGTCAGTTAGTGATGCTCTGATAGCAGCCTGTCAGTTAGTGATGCTGTGGTAGCAGCCTGTCAGTTAGTGATGCTGTGGTAGCAGCCTGTCAGTTAGTGATGCTCTGGTAGAAGCCTGTCAGTTAATGATGCTCTGGTAGAAGCCTGTCAGTTAATGATGCTGTGGTAGCAGCTTGTCAGTTAATGATGTTCTGGTAGCAGCCTGTCAGTCAGTGATGCTCTGGTAGAAGCCTGTCAGTTAGTGATGCTGTGGTAGCAGCCTGTCAGTTAGTGATGCTGTGGTAGCAGCCTGTCAGTTAGTGATGCTCTGGTAGAAGCCTGTCAGTTAGTGATGCTGTGGTAGCAGCCTGTCAGTTCGTGATGCTGTCGAAGCAGCCTTTCAGTTAATGATGCTGTGGTAGGAACCTGTCAGTTAGTGATGCTCTGGTAGCAGCCTGTCAGGTAATGATGCTGTGGTAGGAACCTGTCAGTTAGTGATGCTCTGGTAGAAGCCTGTCAGTTAATTATGCTGTGGTAGCAGCCTGTCAGTTAATGATGCTGTGGTAGCAGCCTGTCAGTTAGTGATGCTCTGATAGCAGCCTGTCAGTTAGTGATGCTGTGGTAGCAGCCTGTCAGTTAGTGATGCTGTGGTAGCAGCCTGTCAGTTAGTGATGCTCTGGTAGAAGCCTGTCAGTTAATGATGCTCTGGTAGAAGCCTGTCAGTTAATGATGCTGTGGTAGCAGCTTGTCAGTTAATGATGTTCTGGTAGCAGCCTGTCAGTTAGTGATGCTCTGGTAGCAGCCTGTCAGTTAGTGATGCTGTGGTAGCAGCCTGTCAGTTAGTGATGCTCTGGTAGAAGCCTGTCAGTTAGTTATGCTCTGGTAGAAGCCTGTCAGTTAATGATGCTGTGGTAGAAGCCTGTCAGTTAGTGATGCTGTGGTAGCAGCCTGTCAGTTAATGATGCTGTGGTAGGAACCTGTCAGTTAGTGATGCTCTGGTAGCAGCCTGTCAGTTAATGACGCTGTGGTAGCAGCCTGTCAGTTGATGATGCTGTGGTAGCAGCCTGTCAGTTAGTGATGCTCTGGTAGGAGCATGTCAGTTAGTGATGCTCTGATAGCAGTCTGTCAGTTAATGATGCTCTGATAGCAGCCTGTCAGTTAGTGATGCTGTGGTAGGCAGGCTGGGACACCTGGATAGTGGTACTGTGTGTGCGGGCGTTCATATAGTGTGTGTGTGTGTGTGTGTGTGTGTGTGTGTGTGTGTGAGAGAGAGAGAGAGAGAGAGAGAGAGAGAGAGAGAGAGAGAGAGAGAGAGAGAGAGAGAGAGAGAGAGAGAGAGAGAGAGAGAGAGAGAGAGAGAGAGAGAGAGAGAGAGAGAGAGACAGAGACAGAGAGAGAGATATTGTTGTTGCTGTTATTATAATCATTTTTGTGTTGTGTGGTTGTTTTACATGCTTTGGCAATATGTACAAAACGTATGTCATACTAATAAAGCACATATTGAATTGAATTGAATTGAGATAGAGAGCGATGAAGACAGACAGACAGACAGACAGACAGACAGACAGACAGACAGACAGAGAGTAGAGAGAGATGCACAGAGACAGCGAGAGAGACAGACAGACAGACAATAGAGAGACAGATACACAGAGAGACAGACAGTGACTAGAGAGAGATACAGACAGACAGTAGAGAGAGAGAGATATATATACACAGACAGACAGACAGTGGAGAGAGAGAGAGAGAGAGAGATGAAGACAGATACACAGAGAGACAGACAGTGGCTAGAGAGAGATACAGACAGACAGTAGTGAGAGAGAGAGAGAGATACACAGAGAGACAGACAGACAGTAGAGAGAGAGAGAGAGAGATACACAGAGAGACAGACAGACAGTAGAGAGAGATACACAGAGAGACAGACAGACAGACAGTGGAGCGAGAGAGACAGAGACAGACAGTAGAGAGCGAGAGATGCACAGAGAGAGCGAGAAACAGAGAGACAGACAGTAGAGAGAGAGAGACAGCGACAGATAGACAGTAGAGAGAGACGGGGTAGAGAGAGACAGACGGACAGTGGAGAGAGAGAGATACACAGAGACAGACAGACAGACAGACAGACAGTAGAGCGAGAGAGACAGACAGACAGACAGACAGTAGAGAGAGAGAGACAGACAGACAGACAGTAGAGAGAGAGGGGGTAGAGGGGGACAGGGCCAGTAGAGAGAGAGACAGGGACAGACAGACAGTAGAGAGAGAGGGGGTAGAGAGAGACAGGGCCAGTAGAGAGAGGGGGTAGAGGCAGACAGAAAGACAGCAACTGAAAGACTTCTTGGACAGAGGAAAACGAAGGGGTATGAAAACGAGGTCATGTAAGCAGACAACCGGGTGAAGCTATACTTTTTTAACCCCCCCCCCCGTGTGGAAATGTGCCGTCTGTATTTGACCCAGTCTGATGACTTCAGGTGGGGTGGGCGGCCACGGGGCCAGCGCCACGTTCCGGTGCCTCTGTCGAGGGCGCTATGGCAGGACTATCTGAGAGGAAGCGAGAGAATAGGGAGGAAATTGCCCCAGTTATAGAGACGATGATAAACGCCAGAGAAAGTGTCAGAAATAAAGACTGAGACGGAGGGAAACAGGCCGGGAACGGACTGTAGGTGAACGGTGGGATGATGAAAACGGGCCGCCGTTAAGCTGTTTCCTCATGCGTGAGACGGTCCATGAGGAGCTGTAGGCATGAACGGTGATTTCCTGCATAATGCAGTGTTACGTGCCATGTCCTCCATTTACATCTCCCGCCTATGGCTTATCTTGCCACTTACGGGCCTGGACCATTTACTGGCTGCTGCACCCTGTGTGGGTTTGACTGCGTCTCTGCACACTATGTGTGTGCGCGCACACACACACACACGTATGACCGGCAGTCAAGGACGTTGTATGTGCATGACGTGGGTGGTGTGTGGTCGGAGCGTGCTTATGCAGATTTGCGTGCTTGCACATGTATGATGCTGTTTGCATGTGACCGTGTGGGTGAGAGCGACGCGAGGCAAGATGCAACACACCAGCCTCCTGCACACCGAGTCGGGCAATCATCCCGTCTTCTAACATTCATAACATCTGGGAGGACGGCATGGGAGGAAAATGAGAAGGGCTTCAGACCCATGCACTGTATTTGATGCCTGGCAGGTTTAACCAGGATTTGCTCTGCGTTATATATAGTACCTAGTTTTCTCCTCATTGGCATTCCTCTGTCTTGGGGGGGGGGTGTGCTGTGGATTGGCCTCCATCTGTTCATCAGTCTGTCCGTCACACAAGATCTAAGACACCGCCGATTTTGTAGACTTTTTGTTTTCTGACCATTTGGGGAGGGCAGCAGCTAAGGTTGAGGATGTGCCTTTCGGTGGCCACATTTATATAGCTGGTCATCATCATCATCATCATCAGTTCCGTAACCTATGGAGGGAATGCTGATGCCTCAACAAGTCCCTTCCACCGTTCCCTGTCCATCGCAGCTCTCCCCGCCTCCACTATGCTCGTCTGTAGCCATTCCCCGATGTTGTTAACCCGGGGTTTTCTCGGTCTCCCTCTCTTCCCAGTCCCTCCTACCAGGCCTTGCAGAATGTCCTTTGCAAGTGTCCTTGATGTAGCTGGTATGGAATTAAAATAAAAGTTTAGTATGCTACAATTCCTACAACTACTGGCCCGTTCATTTTCATGGAGAAGTTTTAAGCTAGACCATCAGAAAATGCAGTAACATTAGCATTTGACATCAACAACTGAATTCTAAATTCTATCGAACACCATGCTGTTTTTTCCATGGTGCAAATTGTTTGATGGATGCCAAAGCACGAAGGCAAGCAGCCAGTGCAAGATCGCCAGTCAGCAAGGTATCCTGTAACTGTTCATACTATGTAGGTTACTCAATATCTTTCTACCAGACTCATATTACCAAAGCTAGAATGGATTGTTCAACCATGTTAGCCAGCGCTGTCATGCCCCAGCTATCAGCATGTCAGTTAGCATAAGCTTGGCTAACGTTAGCCAACTTACTATCGTAACAAGCCACCAAATTAGCTCATTGACAGCGAACCGTCTTACCAAATGTAACAGGGGTGTCAAACTCGGTGGCCACACTGGGAAATTAGAATCACATCAAGGGCAAGACACATATAGTTCACTGACATGCTTTTATTTAATTAAAAAAAAAACTCAGCTGCTTCTCCGGGGTCGGGTTGCGGTGGCAGCAAGCCAAGTAGGGCACTCCAGACGTCCCTCTCCCTAGCAACACCCTCCAGCTACTCGTGGGGGATCCCAAGATGTTCTCAGGCCAGATTGGACGTGTAGTCCCTCCAGCGAATTCTGGGTCTACCCCGGGGTCTCCTGCCAGTTGGACGTGCCTGGAAAACCTCCAAAAGAAGGTGCCCAGGAGGCATCCTAATCAGATGCCCAAACCACCTCAACTGGCTCCTTTCAACACAAAGGAGCAGCGGCTCTACTCCGAGCTCCCTCCGGCTTTTCGAGCTCCTCACCCTATCCCTTAGGCTGAGCCCAGACACCCTATGGAGGAAACTCATTTCAACCGCTTGTATCCGTGATCTCACCCTGTCGGTCACTACCCAAAGCTCATGACCATAGGTGAGGGTTGGAACGAAGATTGACTGTTAAATTTAAACCTTTGCCTTCCGGCTCAGCTCCCGCTTCACCACAACGGTCCGGTATAATGTCCGCAGTACTGCTGATGCTGCACCTGTCAATCTCCCGCTCCATCCTACCCTCACTTGTGAACAAGATCCCGAGATACTTCAAGTGAAGGAGTTCACTTCACTAAAAACAATATATCTAAATATATTGTTGCATGTCCCATATAGCCTTCTCACATATAATTTGGTCCAGACAAAGCCCTATAAAGGTCTACAAAAAAGTTACTCAGCCATCATAGCATTTAGTCAAGCAAAATAATGCATTTTAATTATTGTTTTACAAGTAGGCTAAAATAGAGCCAACTCACAAAAACCTGTTTCACAGGCCAGAATATAACAACTCCGTAGTTGTGGGTATATTTAATTAAAAAAATAAATAAAAGTAAAATATCTTTGATCGTGTAGCTTACATGTCCCATACAGCCCAGCCTTCTGGCACGCAATCAGCTGCATGTAAATTACAAATACATTTTGCGGTCAAGCAAAACTCACATGGAGTTTTTCTCACAGATATGTAGCATCAATGTTGGCATGCTATTTAGCCACAAAAATTGGTTTACTTCCATCCACCAGAAACCTGACATCTTTTCTTTGATGCGAGTTCATCAATTTTTGACTTATTAAGCTGTAGCCACTTTCAGAATGGAGGCAAGATGTTTGTCTGTCAGGCGGGATCTGTCAGGGGATTTGTTGATCTTCATCACAGGGAACTTTTGCTCGCACGAATAGGTCCTGGACATACTCAGGACACAGGTAGCCTGAAGGAGGAGCTGTGGCGTCATGTTTGGGATGAATGGTGCAAACAATGTAGCGAATTCAGGGGGCAGCTGGGAACCACCGCAGACAGGACGCGAACCCGGGTCGCCCGCATCATGGACGACTGCGTGATCCAGTCAACTAAAGTGTCCGACCTGTTAGCCAACCAGCTAGCGAGTCTACTCATTCATGATCATTCCACTACCCCCCTCCTTTGAGAAGCGCGTCCCCGTGCTTCAGCATATTAGCTCCCTCGCGCCTCTGTGCATACGCGCTTCCGATGGCCTCATGGTCTAACCATCCCACTTCTGACAGCAATGTAGCGAATTCAGTGGGAAGCCAGGATTCCACCGCAGCTGGGACGCGAACCCACGTCTCCCGCACCACAGGCGACTACGTTAACCAGTCAGCTAAAGGGTCTGACCCCTTGACAGGTCGACTGGTGAGTTAGTGTTTGGGGGAAATGGTGCAAACCTGCCCCAACAGAGTCAGAGTTGGCTGTCAGTGTGCCATTTCACTGTAACCCTATCGGTTCTAATGGTAAGTGCTCTGGAGCACTGTCCACATCAACAGCAAATTGATTTGTAAAAAGCTCAAACCGGAATTCTTGAGTCTCAAAAGCCAGCAAATCTCCTGCCCAATTCTGCTTTGTGTCTTCAGTTTTCCCACACATCGCTCTCTTGGAAAAGCAGTGGTGAACCCATTTGTCACTGGCCGACAGGTCGGAAAGTGAACGTAATTTCCCTTCGGTGTTTGGTTTGCCTGCAAATGCAGTTTTTGTTCTAAAGGCTTTCACTGCGCCTTGCATGTCCATGATCAGCTGTTTGCATCCCTGCAGTTTCATATTCAGGGTTTTGAGGTGCTCTTTTATGTCACACAGAAAAGCCAAGTCACATAACCGATTTTTTGTCCTCAAGCTTGGTGAGGGCTTTCCCCTACCTAGTCATGCTTGCAGCTTCCTGGTGAGGCATGCCCGTCTGTTTGGTTTGGCACACGCACAGGACGAGGTCGTTGTGCAGACCACAACTACAGTTCAGCAGGCCAACATTTATTGAGAACCTAAATTGATATGCAGATACAAGAAATTAGTCTCCTCCATAAGGTGTGCGTGCTCAGCCTTAGAGATAGGGTGAGGTGCTCGGACATCTGGAGGGAGCTCGGAGTAGAGCCACTGCTCCTTCACGTCGAAAAGAGCCAGTTGAGGTGGTTTGGGCATCTGATTAGGATGCCCCCCGGGCGCCTTCCTTTGGAGGTTTTCTGGGCACGTCCAACTGGGAGGAGACCCCGGGGTAGACCCAGAACTCGCTGGAGGGACTACGTGTCCAATCTGGCCTGGGATTGCCTTGGGATCCTGGAGGGCATTGCTGGAGAGAGGGGCATCTGGAATGCACTACTTAGCTTGCTGCCACCGCGACCCGACCTCGGAGAAGCGGCTGATGATGAGATGAGATGAAATTGACATGCAGGCTGGATCAAAATTTGTGAGGGGCAAGATTTAGCCCGCAGGCCTTGAGTTTGACACATTATTATTGATGGGACGCACACTTTCTCTGTGCCTGATGACGTGGCAGTGATAAATCTACCAACTAACTTATTCACACCATCTAGAATTTATCACCTGAAACCTTGAAACATGAAACATTTCTCACCTGAAACATTTCTCAGGCAGGTCATTCTGTAGCAGGGTTCCCCAGTTAGTTTTCCCCCAAGGGCCAAATTATGTCATGCACGCCAAGCCAAGGGCCAAAACGTCCGGGGTTTTCCTTTCCTTCCTGCCAGTGAGAGTTGTTTTATGTGCAGATGTTGTTGTTTCTGCTATTACA
Source organism: Lampris incognitus (assembly GCF_029633865.1). NCBI lineage: Eukaryota > Metazoa > Chordata > Actinopteri > Lampriformes > Lampridae > Lampris > Lampris incognitus. Next base: position 48,239,694 of record NC_079212.1, on the reverse strand, counting down.
GTTATTATTATTATTATTATTATGATAATGACACGAGCTCATCGTGCAGGTCGCACACCCTCTCCAACACACGGCCTTTGCTCAGCCAGTGAACATCATTATGCAGCAAAAGGTCCTTATGTTCCGCTGCCATTTCCTCCAGCAATGCTCCGAAAAGGCAATGTTGCAGACCAGAACTCTCGCAGATGAAAGGTATCAGTCTCGTCACAGTGTCCGTCGCCTCTTTCACTTCCCCACACAGTTTAGTGCACAACTCAGATTTGCGAATGATGCGATGAAATGCTAAGAGTGCTGGGCTAACAGCGGCAAGCCTGCGTACCAAGCCCTTGTGTTGTTCCCACCGTTGATGGAGCCCCATCGGTGACAACGGACACAACTGACATCCAAGCCATTCTTCTGAAAGAAGTGTTAATTCATTAAAGATGATATCCCCAGTTGTGCGCCCAGGCAGAGGAAGCAAACAAAGCAGTTCTTCTGGGAAGGTCTTCCCACCAAAAAACCTTGTGAACACAGATAGCTCTTCCATATCGGTTTAGTCACAGGACGAATCTATGGCTAGTGATATGGCTTCTGCTTTCTTTAAACCTGTGAGTTGATGGAAAAACACTCCTCCGCTACAAGTTCTACTCTTCTTGTTACCGCGTTAGCCGACAATGACCCCTGCTTTAATAGCTGCACACCCGTTTTCTATTTTTTCTCTCTGTTAATTTTTTTTAGGAAGCTGTTCCTTATCCGGCAGCATGGTGGCGCAGTGTTTAGCACAGTCACCTCACAGCAAGAAGGTCCTGGGTTCGGGCCCCGGGGTAGTCCAACCTTGGAGGGTCATCTCGGGTCGTCCTGTGTGTGGAGTTTGCATGTTCTTCCCATGTCTGTGTGGGTTTCCTCCGGGGGCTCTGGTTTCCTCCCACAGTCCAAAGACATGTAGGTCAGGTGACTCGGCCGTACTACATTGTCCTTAGGAATGAATGGGTGTGTGTGTGTGTGTGTGTGTGTGTGTGTGTGTGTGTGTGTGTGTGTGTGTGTGTGTGTGCGTGGGCCCTGTGATGGCTTGGCGGCCTGTCCAGGGTGTCTGCCCGCCTGCCGCCCAGTAACTGCTGGGATAGGCTCCAGCATCCCCGCCACCCTGAGAGCAGGATAAACGGTTCGGACAGTGGATGGATGGATGGATGGATGTTCCTTATCCGATAAGAGGGTCTAAGGACAGGGTGTTGTGTTGCCGTAAAGCCCGCTGAGGCAAATGTGTAATTTGTGATAATGGGCTATAAAAATAAAACTGACTTGCCTTACACCCTCCATCCTCTGGAGTCAATGCAGTGATATTGTAGAGGACATATTGACCGGTGAGCTACATGTGATGACTCAAATCATCAGGTGACCATCAGTATTTAAAATGCACAGGTGCCTTGTGTTTGGCAGAAACTAGTCGTATACCGTACTGTTGGACCTGATTAGCAGCAAACTGATAAAATTACTGACCTAATTATTGAAACACATGTATTCGCTTACGTTCAGTGTGGTTCTTTGTGAACGTACACTGGCTGCGGTGTAGAACATATTCACTTACATCACCCTCTGTCTCCATCCCTGTCATCTGAACTCCGAGTGTGGTGAGTTTCAATTTTCACAATCCAGGGCATCCAGGTAGCGTAGCGGTCTATTCTGTTGCCTAACAACACGGGGGTCGCCGGATCGAATCCCCGAGTTACCTCCGGCTTGGTCAGGCGTCCCTACAGACACAGCTGGCCGTGTCTGCGGGTGGGAAGCCGGATGGGGGTGTGTGTCCGGGTCGCTGCACTAGCGCCTCCTCTCGTCGGTCGGGGTGCTTGTTGGGGGGGGGGAATAGCGTGATCCTCCCACGCGCTACATCCCCCTGGCGAAGCTCCTCACTGTCAGGTGAAAAGAAGCGGCTGGCGACTCCACATGTATGGGAGGAGGCATGTGGTAGTCTGCAGCCCTCCCCGGATCGGCAGAGGGGGTGGAGCAGCGACCGGGACGGCTCCGAAGAGTGGAGTAATTGGATAAGTACAATTGGGGAGAAAAGGGGAGCAAAAAAAGTCAGATGGGGGTCACAGGGAAAGAGGTCGAAGGTCGGTGGATTCCACCTCGCACTACAAATCTTACGTCAACCAACAAATTTAATATTTTTATCTTGCCCTAATTTTTTTTCTCCCTCTCTCCAGTCTTGCTTTCGGCTCCTCTGTTGCAAACGCCTCTCTGCCTCCTCGCTCAGCTAGCTCTCCAGCTGGCTTCTCACCTTCTGCACGCTGTATCCTTCCTCCTCCATCTGTCTCATCGCCCTCGTCTGCAGCGGTTAATTAGCCTCCAAACCCTTGCACATAAACACCAGCCGTGCGCACATGGGTACGAGCCCACGGAACAGTACCCGCGAGTGGAAATCCGTCCTCGCGAGGGGGCATTCCTGCTCCACCTGCACAAATGCGGTCCCCCAAGCATGGCGCTGTGACAAGCACGAGCTCGACCCTCCCTATGCCCTCGCAGATGCCCAACACTCGCTCACTTGTAAGGTCGACTTTTTTTGTGTGTGGATCCCCCCCCCTTTTTTTCTCCTCAGTTGTACCCGGCCAATTACCCCACTCTTCCGAGGCCGTCCCGGTCGCTGCTCCACCCCCTCTGCCGATCCGGAGAGGGCTGCGCATGCCTCCTCCGATAAACGTGGAGTCGCCGGCCGTCTCTTTTCACCTGACAGTGAGGAGCTTCATCAGGGGGACGTAGCGCGTGGGAGGATCACGCTATTCCCCCCAGTTCCCCCTCCCCCGAACAGGCGCCCAGGCCGACCAGAGGAGGCGCTAGTGCAGCAACCGAGACACATACCTGCATCCGGCTTCCCACTTGCAGACACGGCCAATTGTGCCCGACCAAGCCGAGGGTAACACGGGGATTCAAACCGGAGATCCCCGTGTTGGTAGGCAATGGGATAGACCGCCACGCTACCCGGACCCCCCGTCAAGTTGACTTTTGAGACTTTGAAGGCAGGGATGGACTAGGCAATGGCTGATGTCTCCACTCCTTCGATTGGTCACTTTGAGTACTGGTGATGACCTTTGATTGGCTGTTTGCATTGATCACCAGCGGTAGAAGACAGGCCGTTGCCCGAGAGAACAACCGTTTTCATGGGGCATCATGTGGAGCAAGTCTTCCACTAAGTTAACGTGCCTGCGCCTGGTTTCATGTGTGCAGGTTTTGAGACTAATTCACCGCCATCCTTCTCTCCTCGTTGACCATTACCTGAGCAGCCAGCCCTCTTATGCGTGAGCACTAATGCCAAAAACAGCAGAAGGGAAATATAACCTCGTCCTCTCTTCCCTCAACAGCCCGTGAAAGACATTCTGTCCTTTCTTTTTCACTGTCGAATCAAACAGCTGATGTGAGACAGTTTCATGGATCGGCTTTAAAACTGCCCTTAAACTGAGATAATCCTTTTAGTGATTGGTAAGATTTTAAGCCTTGAGCCCACTGTGAGATGAGAACATCTGAACCAGGGAAATGCATGGCTGGCTCGGGCACATTAAAATTCTGTATAATGTCGGTATCTGGACACCCTATATGGATTAACATATTATTGAAATACCTGATTCACGATGACCACAGTCCCATTACTTGTGCAGAAGTAACTGGCTAAGATGCTTTCTTATATGTATTTCAAGGCAGCACGGTGGCACAGTGGTTAGCGCTGTCGCCGCACAGCAAGAAGGTCCTGGGTTCGAACCCCAGGGTAGTCCAACCTTGAGGGTCGTCCTCTGTGTGGAGTTTGCATGTTCTCCCCGTGTCTGTGTGGGTTTCCTCCGGGTGCTCCGGTTTCCTCCCACAGTCCAAAGACATGTAGGTGAGATGAATCGGCCGTACTAAATTGTCCCTAGGTATGAATGTGTGGGCCCTGTGATGGCCTGGTGGCCTGTCCAGGGTTTCTCCCCACCTGCCGTCCATTGACTGCTGGGATAGGCCGGAACCCCCCCCGTGGCCTGAATTCGGATAAGCGGCTTGGATAATGGCTGCATGGGTTGATCTGTATATCATGGCAGCATGGTGGCTTGATGGTTAGGCACTGTTGCGTTACACAGCAAACAGGGTCCAGGGTTCATTCCAGCCCATCTTTGTGGGGTCTACATGTTCTTGCTGTGTTCATGAGAGTTTCCTCCAGGTACTCTAGTTTCCTCACACAGTTCACAGACTTGCATGTTCGATGTATTGGAGTGTCTAAATTGCCTATATGTGTGTGTGTGTGTGTGTGTGTGTGTGTGTGTGTGTGTGTGTGTGTGTGTGTGTATGTGTGTGTGTGTGTGTGTGTGTGTGTTCTGTGATGGACTTGTGACCTTTAAGGGGTGTTTCCCTGCCTTCCACCCAGTGCATGCTGGGACAGACCCTAGCCCTCCATGACACTGAACCCTCATTAAGTGTCTATAGGTAATAGATGGCACATGTTCATCTCCCATGACGAGTCAGTTATCCGGCCAGTTTAGGTTCGTGGGATTATGGTTCATTTCCCCGATATACACTGTGGGTGGGAAATGCTACAACCCCCCCCCCAACCCTGTTCTTGAGCGCACACAGTTCTTTTACCAGACAATGTTAGGAGCCGCTATGGTTGTTTATATGTGATGCAGTGTTATCAGTGTACATGCTCCCTCCTGTTTGTCCTGATCTGACGGTCTTCATGCATGTTCAGTAGTCCAGATAAGGAAATCCCGGAGAGGTGAGCCAGTTCACCTGGACACAACGTGTGGTGGGCGAAACGTTTCATCCAAGTAACAAACAATGCAGTCACATAATGACTAAAGCCTAGGAGTCATCAGGACGCTGCACCACTGAGCTGACAACATCCCCACCGACACAGTGGCTGGGGAAGGCGCAGAAATCCCACATTAAACAGGCCTTGGTTAAGTGTGGTTGTCCTAACTGGCCGTTTGTCAAAGCCAGGCAGACGCCCAAACAAGGCACCAGCCGATTGGGAGAGGGGAAGGACAGCAGCTGCCCAAGTGTAAACCAGTGGGGATTCTGTATGTGGCGGGAGCGTCAGAACAGTTGAGATGCGTATTTTCCAAACACCGCGTCTCAGCTGCTTTCAAACCCCAAAACACACTGCACCAGAAGTTGGTCCACCCCAAGGATCAGGACCCCGGCACAAACAGAGCAATATAGTGTAGCTGTTAAGTGCCAGGAGGATTGGCGTGACTTGTACGCCGGGGAAACCAAACAGACTCTGGCCAAGAGGATGACACAACACAGGAGAGCTAACATGTCAGATCAGGACTCCACAGTCTACACCATCTACACCACAGTCTACACCATCTACAAACCGGTGGCCGTTCTGTCAAGGATGAGGATGTGCACATCATTGATAGGGAGGAACGCTGGTTTGAACGGGGAGTCAAAGAGGCCACCTATGTGACGAGGGAACGACCATCCCTGAACCGGGGGGGGGGGGGGGCTAAGAGTACATCTGTCACCATCTAACAATGCTGTGATTGCAACTATTCCCCAATCGCCTGTGGCCAGTTTAACTCTAATGACCAGTCATGGCAATTTACATATGAAACCAATTGCTGGTTTGGGTGGTTATGCCGCTGTGTTGTTTATAAGGGTGGGGTACCTGCAGTCAGCTGAGGCTGAAGAGGTCACTTAGACGAGTGATGAAACCTTGTCTCCACATCATCTGATTTGACTTTCTGGGATGCTGATCAGACAATTACAGACTCGACTACTACTACTACTACTACTACTACTACTACTACTACTACTACTACTTTCGGCTGCTCCCGTTAGGGGTCACCACAGTGAATCATCCGTTTCCATCTCTTCCTGTCCTCTGCGTCTTCCTCTGTCACACCAGCCACCTGCATGTCCTCCCTCATCACATCCATAAACCTCCTCTTTGGCCTCCTCTTCCCTGACAGCTCCATATTCAGCATCCTTCATCCAATATACCCAGCATCTCTCCTCCACACATGTCCAAACCATCTCAATCTTGCCTCTCTTGCTTTGTCTCCAAACCGTCCAACCTGAGCTGTCCCTCTAATATACTCGTTCCTAATCCTGTCCTTCTTCATCACTCCCAGTGAAAATCTTAGCATCTTCAACTCTGCCACCTCCAGCTCCGCCTCCTGTCTTTTCACCAGTGCCACTGTCTCCAAACCATACAACATAGCTGGTCTCACAACCATCTTGTAAACCTTCCCTTTAACTCTTGCTGGTACCCTTCTGTCACAAATCACTCCTGACACTCTTCTCCACCCTGTCTGTACTCTCTTCTTCAGTTACAGAATAATCAGCCCAATTGTCTTGCATATTTTTCATTAGAAACAGAAGCAGTTGTTGTTCAGTGGTTTTTGCTGCACTCCCATTCTGCCTCTTTCTGTATTTAAGTCCCTTCCCCTTTCTCTGCATTTCTGACTCACTCTCTCACTCTTTCTTTTGTTCTCTCTCTTGCTCTCTCTCTTTGCTAACTTGTGCTGTCATTATGGGTTTCATTTCAAGAGGTGACTCACTGATCCTGCCTCAGATAACAGTGGCAGTTTCGGGAGGTACCGGGTCATCAGGTCTTTTTCATTCCCCCAGCATGACTCATGGCACCAGAGAGATGGCCTGGGTGACATCAGTATGAGTTCATACTTGCATATCATCAGTGTTATGTCTGTTGGGATCTTGCATATTTAACTGATGTTCCAAATGATGGTGCCGTACACGTCTGAACTGATGCAAAGCATGGGGGACGAATCAGTCCAGCAAAATGATGCCAGTTAAAGTTGTCCAAGCACAGTTTATGATTAGAATCAGGAATCAGGGACACTTTATTTGTCATTTCTTTTCATGTACTTGCCTACCTGAAACGAAATGAAATGTCATTTCCTCTCAGCCCACAGGAGTGCAACACCAAGAGAAAAACACATGTCCAAAGAACTACAAGAACACACATATCCAAACTACAAGAACACATACGTATATCCAAAATGAAAAAAACAATCACTGTCCAAGGGAACGAACGCCAGCCAGGATGACTGTCGGAACTGCCGGTCTGCATGGGCTAGCAGTTAGCTTAGCCTGCCCCGCTGCCGTGTCCAGTCAGACTGCCCTCTTTGGGCGCAGCTCCAGAGAGGGGCCGTGGTCCTTGGGCCCACCGGATGCAGCAGACCAGGCTCCTTCAGCCAATCCGATGCCAGCTCTCCCAGCCAGACACCCTCAACACACCTCCCCGCACTCCACACGACAACGCCAAAAACACCACAGTCAATGCCAGGCGAGGCTGCCGCCAGACCACCCTTGGTGTTATCGGAGCTGCCGGTCTGCATTGGCTAGCAGTTAGCTTAGCCTGCCCTGCTTCCGTGTCCTGTCAGACCGCCCTCGGTGTTTCGTCCTCGGTCGCAGCTCCAGGCAGGGCCGTGGTCCCCGGGCCCACAGGACGCAGCAGACCAAGCACTCCCAGCCGATCCAGCGCCAGCTCTCCCAGCAATCAAACGAAGGCAAACTTAGACACAGACGTGGACAAAGACACTGCATGGACGGTACTGGGTGAGACTGGCGCAAATGTGAATTCGCACCATCATCTGATTCTTCTTACTTATTTTTACTTTTATTTTATTTTTATTTCATTTTATTACCATCTTATCACTCGTGCCGCCAGAGTGACGAGCGTTCTGCACAAACCACTGTGTCGTTTGACCTGCCGTCTCTAGAAGCTTCTAAATAGAGTATTGATAACTGCATCACGGGTGGTGGTGACTTGTCACACGTGTACGAGTGCTCTTGTATCAGTGTACTGTATATGTGTGTACATTGTGCACAAGTCTGCACACGCTTGTTTGCGTGGGCCCCTGTGTGTGTGTGTGTGTGTGTGTGTGTGTGTGTGTGTGTGTGTGTGTGTGTGTGTGTGCACATGTTGGTAAGAGGATGAAGCTCGGGGGCAGGATGACGTTGTGGAGGCATGGTAAGTTCAATCGGAAAACATCCAATCTCCATAGCAATGAAGAAATCCCAGTGTGACTGATATTGTAAAGAACGTTCCCAGCCGCAGTTAAATGTCTCTCCATGTCTGGAGGAAATGAGGCAGGAAGGAGATGAGAGGAAGGGAAAATAGAAAATGGAAGATGGAGGATACATTATTTTGCGGTACCGTGTTTCATGTCAAAAGGTGTGCTCATGTTCTGGATGAGCTGCATACTTACTGTATGTCAGTGGCTGGGTTGTTCTAGAAAAACAGATGGCTCAACAGTGTATTTGAAACAAACAGTGTTGTATGTGAACATGGAGAACAAAATGGAAAGAGTAGTAAACTTCTTCACTTCGGTGCAGCACGGCTATTGAGACAAAACCTAAGGTGCAACCTCTGGATGATTAAAGGGATAGTTCAAAATGTAAGTTTAACCCAGTTTCCACTTACCACTAATGTGCGCTGGTGGATTTCATGTTCACGTTCATCCATCCTAGATTTCATTTTAGGTTATAATGCAAGTCAACAGACAATTTGACAAGTCTCATCAATTCTAATAAACCCTCTACAGGTCACTTGGGTGACCAGATCCCCTGTAGGGACATACAGGACCACAAAACAGCAGCTGTTTTCTTGTCTGGTGAGCTGTAAGACTTCTAAATGGCAATACAGACAACATACTGGTCAGACTGTGATTGGATGAGGGACTTAATTTGAGAGTGACATGCCATGCAGCTCTAGTTTGTATTGAGAGCTGATGCACGTCCTCAGCACAGATCCTGAGTGTGGTTTGGTGGTCGGTGAGGAGGGGAGAGTGACTGGCAGGGGGTGCAGTTGGTTGTGTGTTGTGGCCGGAGAGGGTGATGGGTGTGAAAGTTTGCTTTTCAAACTTGCAGTAAAACCCATATAGATTGTCAGCCAGTTAGTTGATGGTTCCCTGAAGTGTGTGGGGTTGTCTGTAGTTGGTAATGTCTTTCAAACAACTCCAGACTGATGTTGGGTCGTTGGCAGAAAACCTGTTCTTCAGCTATTCAGTGTAGCACCCTTTTGCACTCTGATCTCCTCTGTGAGGGTATTTTTGGCTTTGCCGGATCCGATCTCCTCTCTTGTAGGCTTCCTCTTTGGCCTAACAAAGCTGCCTGAGATTTGCTGTGACCCAGGGCTTATTGTTGTTGAAGGTACAGAACGTGTTGGTGGGCACACACATGTCCTCACAAAAGCTGATGTAAGATGTCAGAGTGTCAGTCAGTTCATCCAGGTGTGTAGATGCAGCCTCAAAAACACTCCAGTCAGTGCAGTCGAGGCAGGCCCGGAGCTGCAGTTTTGACTCATTGGTCCATTTCCTCACAGTTTTAACCACAGGCTTTGCAGGTTTTAGTTTCTGCCTGTAGGTTGGGAGAAGATGAATCAGACGGTGATCAGAGAGGCCCAGGGCTGCACGGGGGACAGAGTGATAGGCATCCTTTAATATTGTGTAGCAGTGATCCAGAGTGTTTTTGCCCCTGTTGGGACATTTAGCATGCTGTCTGTATTTTTGGCAGTTCGTGGCTGAGGTTTGCTTGTGGTGCACTCCGATAGTTTCCCCAGATGAAAACAAGGAAGACTCAAATTGCACTACAGAGAAATATTTTCATCAGCTCTTTTGCCCTGCACCAGAGCCAGTCTGTTCCTGAGATTCTTCCACTGGGTTCTACGCTCGTCGTCGAAAGAAACATTGAAAAGCAAATGTAACTACTTTTGATTTATTTTTCATTGAATAATTTATATTGAAAAGAAATATTTTCCTAATGTCCTCAGTATCAACAGCTTTATTACTCTGAATTAAGAAGTAGGCCTGTTTAGCCTCATACAACTTGAATGGAATTAAATGATATAGTTCAGGATATTTGGAGACTGCTAAAATCAAACTCCCTTTTGCCTTTTTTGTTGTCTTTTCTTCGTTTCTGTTCGACGTGTGGTGTTACATCACAGCATTCGGCACCGAAGTCCAACTTGGGTGAAGTGTAGGTGCTGCCACTACACCCCGCTTGGCACAGCGCACACACAACACCAGCTGTATGTGGTGCGTGTGGTGCCACGCGACACAGACATGAATGGGATTGACGGTGAGGGAGGCTGAGTTTGAGCTTTCGGTATGAAGGCCCCTTAGTCAGACCAATCAAAAACCAAGACCATTCAAAAATATGGGTTTTTCAAGGTATATTGAAATACCTGGAAATTAACTGAAATACAAGACTCTCCCTAGAAAGAGAGATGGATTGCTATGGCAGTCTGTCCTGACAAATCCAAGTTTCAAAATGTTGAAGTCAGTTCATCGCTAAAACGGAAGAAACAGCGGGAGTTATGCAGCCAGCTTGCAAAGGGTTTATTGAAGAGGTATGGGCCGCTGCGACCCAGGTAACACTACAGTGTTGGCCTATGCCGTCATACATATCCGATGAATTGGTCAAATGTAGGCTCATTAATTCCAGGCCATTCCATTCTGTGACCAAGATGGCAGCGCGAATTCACGTTTGCAGCGGCCTCACCCGATACCGGTGTGGGAAGATGGCGGCGAATTCACGTTTGCAGCGGCCTCACCCAGTACCATCCATGCAGTGTCTTTGTCCACGTCTGCATCTAGGGTGTGTCTTCGTTTGATAGCTGGGAGAGCTGGCGCTGGATCGGCTGGGAGAGCTTGGTCTGCTGCGTCCCGTGGGCCCAGGGACCACGGCCCTGTCCGGGGCTGCGCCCGAGGAGGAAACACCGAGGGCGGTCTGACAGACGCGGAGGCGGCGCAGGCTAAGCTAACTGCTAGCCCATGCAGACCGGCAGTACCGATAATACCAAGGGTGGTCTGGCGGCGACCTCGCCTAGTGCTGACTGTGGTGTTTTTGGTGTCATCGTGTGGAGTGCGGGGAGGTGTGTCGAGGGTGTCGGGCTGGGAGATCTAGTGTTGGATGGGCTGATGGAGCCTGGTCTGCTGCGTCCAGTGGACCCAGGGACCACAGCCCCAGCCTGGAGCTGCCCCCAAAGAAGCCTACCCCTTCTGCCAATCTGGGGAGGGCTGCAGACTACCACATGCCTCCTCCCATACATTTGGAGTCGCCAGCTGCTTCTTTTCACCTGACAGTGAGGAGTTTCACCAGGGGGACGTAGCACATGGGAGGATCACGCTATTCCCCCAGTTCCCCCAGAACAACCAGAGGAGGCACTAGTGCAGTGACCAGGGAACATACCCACATCCGGCTTCCCACCCGCAGACACGGCCAATTGTGTCTGTAGGGACGCCCGACCAAGCCGGAGGTAACACGGGGATTCGAACCGGCGATCCCCGCATTGGTAGCCAACGGAATAGACCGCCACGCCGCCTGGATGCACTAGAACACCACTGCTTTTCACTCACACATCCAGTCTACTTCAATATCACCTTAAATTGAGTCTTAGGTGTCAGAGGATATATATAGCCTCTCTTCTTCTCTGATTCTGTTTGATGTGATGCTGTGTGCTGCTCCGCCTCCCACCCTCTCTGTCTAATATGAACACAGCCACACAGGTGCTGACACACACATATAAATACAGGCGCGCACACTGAGGTCTCTGTCACACTCCTTTGTTCTTTGTCACACACACACACACACACACACACACACACACACACACACACACACACACACGGTAGGTAAGCCACATTTTGCACATGAATAAGTACAGAGCATGCACCCACACATGTACACATCTCACTCACTCATTCTCTCCGCCTGCACAGACACATGCATACACCCCACATACATGTACAGATGTGCGCACACACACACACACACACACACACAACCACTTCAGGCAATGATGCGGCACTAATGGCCTTCTTCTGGCCCTGACAAAATGGATGTGAGCCTGAAGTGGCCCACATGTATAATAGCAAATATGGTCCAAATATGCCAAATCGATTGTGGGTCTTTTTTGGCAAAGATTCTGTGCTCTCGGCAACATGTAATCTGGATGTGACCCTGAAGTGGCCCGTGTGGTAAATGGTGAATATGGCCCAAATATCACAAAACAAATATGGGCCACCTTTGGCAAATATGTGGCACATGCAGCACTGCTATGGCTTGGTTCTGGTCCAGATCTGGCAAACAGGGGTGGACCGCCCAAGTGACATCATTCCACACGGTATGTGGGCCGGATGAAGTGTCAGGTGTGGGACGGGTCCGGGCCACAGCAGTTTTTCTATCTGGGTAGAAAGTAATGGACACACACTCCAGTATCAACTGGCCCCACGGGCAGAGATTCACCTCGGCGGTCAGCTTCATCCACTCTTAACTGCCTCGCCACTGGCTGTGAATGTGTACGAGTTTATGACAGGAAGAGAGGAAGAAAGAGGGAGGGACTGAGAGAGACAGGCAGAGATAAGCAGGTGGAAGAACAGGGTGGTGAAGACTGAGCAGAGAGGGATGGAAAGAGTGCATGAATGAGGCTGGCAGAAAGCATCATGCTGTCACTTCCACCCTGGGGAATGTTGCAAAGGTTAAAGCTGACTTCATCCCATAATAGATCTTAACAATTATATTTCTCCGTGTGGTAGAGTGTGTGTGTGTGTGTGTGTGTGTGTGTGTGTGTGTGTGTGTGTGTGTGTGTGCGCGCGTGTGTGTGTGTGTGTGTGTGTGTGTGTGTGTGTGTGTGTTGGGGGGGGGCAGTGAGGTGACGTGCTGTCACAGCTTCAAATCCGCAGACCCCTTTGCCTCTGCAGCTTCTCTTGTAACACTGCCTGGGCCTCCATCTTTATCTCTTTCTCAATCCGCTCCCCGTCACATATCAGCCTATATCATATATGGGGTTTTTAGGATGTGACTGATTTGGGATATTCCATTTTTACTCATTTCTTATCTGATAATGGAGGTTTTCGGTTCCCTCTCCTGCTGGAGTTTCTGATCACATCACTGAAAATGGAGGCTGTGGTTGTCTGCGTCATGCTTTCCTTCCAACATCTCCATCTCTCTCTCTCTCTGTCTCTCTCTCTCTCTCTCTCTCTCTCTCTCTCACTCTATCTCTCTCACTCTCTCTCTCTCTCTCTGGATGCCAGCTGTGTACCTGGGTAGCCAGGCAGATGAGTGGTAATGCGACGACCACAAATAGATGCCTGGAGCCTCACTTATATGAAAAAATAGTTTGATTTTATCTTCAATTGCATCTTTTGCTGATTTCATCTCATCTCATCTCATCTCATCTCATCTCATCTCATCACATCATCAGCCGCCAGCCGCTTCTCTGGGTTGGGTCGTGGTGGCAGCAAACGAAGTAGGACACTCCAGACGTCCCTCTCCCTAGCAATGCCCTCCAGCTCCTCCTGGGGGATCGCAAGGCGTTCCCAGACCAGATTGGACATGTAGTCCCTCCAGCGAGTTCTGGGTCTACCCCGGGGTCTCCTCCCAGTTGGACGTGCCCAGAAAACCTCCAAAGGAAGGCGCCCAGGAGGCATCCTAATCAGATGCCCAAACCACCTCAACTGGCTCCTTTCCACGCAAAGGAGCAGTGGCTCTAATCCCAGCTGCCTCCAAATGTCCGAGCTCGTCACCCTATCTCTAAGGCTGAGCCCAGACACCCTACGGAGGAAACTCATTTCCGCTGCTTGTATCCGCGATCTCACCCTTTCGGTCACTACCCAAAGCTCATGACCATAGCTGAGGGTTGGAACGAGGACTGACTGGTAAATTGAGAGTTTTGCCTTCCAGCTCAGCTCCCTCTTCACCACAACGGTCCGGTGCAGCATCCGCAGCAATGCGGATGCTGCACCAATCTGCCTGTCAATCTCCCGCTCCATCCTACCCTCACTCATGAACAAGACCTCGAGATACTTGAACTCCTTGACTTAAGGCAACAACTCATCCCCAACCCGGAGGGAGCAATCCATCGTTTTCCCGTAGGGAACCATGGCCTCAGACTTGGAGGAGCTGACTCTCATCTCGGCCATTTCACACTCAGCTGCAAACTGTCCCAGTGCACGATGGAGGTTTCGTTCTGATGAAGCCAACAAAACCACATCATCTGCGAAGAGCAGAGATGCAATTCTGAGGTTTCCAAAACGGACACACTCCTCACCTTGGCTGCGCCTTCAGATCCTGTCCATGAATATCACAAACAGAATCGGAGACAAGGGACAACCTTGGCGGAGTCCGACACCCACCAAAAACGTGTCTGACTTTGTGCCCAGAATACAGACATAGCTCTCACTTTGGTTATACAAGGAGCGGCTAGCTTGTAGCAACTGCCCCATACTCCCGCAGTACCCCCCACAGAGTGCCCCAGGGTACACGGTCATAAGCCTTCTCCAAGTCCACAAAACACATGTAGACTGGCTGGTCAAACTCCCACGCCTCCCTCAGCACTTCCCTAAGGGTGAAGAGTTGGTCCGTTGTTCCATGGCCAGGATGGAATCCGCATTGTTCCTCCTGGATCCGAGGTTCGACAGTCGGTCGGAGCCTCCTTTCCACCACCCTAGAGTAGACTTCCCCAGGGAGGCTGAGCAGCGTGATACCCGATACTTGGGGCACACCCTGCGGTGTGATCTTACCCTGATTTCAACTAATGTACTACGGAGAACATGCTACAAAACATGGATGGCATTGGATGTGATTTTCACAATGGAATAAGTAATTTATGGAAGAATATAGATGTAAGAATATAAACCAAACTATAATTTGATATTACATACTAATTATTCAGAATTTTTGACACTGACTTTTGGCTATTAACAGTGTGGATCCCCAAAGATCCCTAGTCAAAGGTTGATGAATTTTGGGTCAGGTGTCTTCTTAACCATCATTTGTAGGCCCTCCTTTATTCTACAACCCAACTGGCCCAAAACGGTGAAATATGTGGTGAATTTGGATTTTTACCTGCCAAGGTAGCTGCATGTAGACTAATGCAGTTCCTCCCTTGCTTGTAAGTGTACAGCTTTGAGTAAGAACCACTGAGAAACAACCCCCCTTAGCTCCAGTACACCTCAATGTCGTAAATATCATGTAACACGGTGGCCTGCAGGTGGCATACTCTCCATTTTTCCGCGTCCTGCATCACAATTCCTCCGGTCAGTGATTCTCGTCCTGCTGACACAGCCCTGGTGTTCACTTGCACTCGCCTTCTCATGCTCCCACCAGTAAAGGTGTTATAGGAAAAGAAAATGGTTGGTCGATTCAGTGAGCCCCTTACCCCTTCATGGTTGCTCTAAAGAACAACTACGTGAGCAGAGAGAATACTACATGTAGGGCCATACTTGGGAACATTTGCATCTCTGCATATAGTTTTGGTTTGTGGCAGCACATATCAAGGTTCATGATCGCTAAAGTTTTCCACACTTCTTAATTTCTATTTAGAATTTGTAAAGAACTGATAACAGCCAACATCGATCCACAGGTCCACCGTGGACCAAGGACACCTGGTGAGTTCAGCCGATAAAAGTGCTTAGCATCTTCCATGCAGAAATCCTGCCCCTTGCCTTCTGGGTCTTGAGCCTCACTGAGGGGTCTGGTGACTAAAGCTCATCCACAGGATCTAGTAGCTGGTTGCTGCAGGCCACTATGCCAACAGGATCCAGCTTGTACAAATTGAAAGTGACATGTGTCCCCTCACACCGTTCTGCTTGTGGAGTTGCCTTCCGTGGTCTGCTGTGCTCCTGTGCAGCTATCCACAGCACTGATCATTTAGATTGTGACTGCTCTCTCACCAGCCATGGGTAACCTGAATTTATTACCAAACCCAACCAGATATGCAACCCCCCCCCCACACACACACACACACAGAAGGTTTTGAGTACTGCGGAGTAAGCTGTTTTTTTTCCAGAGTGCTTTGCTCATCCTCTCCATCCTCATAATACATGCAGATTAGAGGATTGATCCTTGTAATCGATAGCAGAGCGCTATTTACCAAAAGCTGTTAGTGCTGTGCACGCACGTGTCTGTATGGGGGGGGGGGTAATACGTGCCAGCGAACGAACGTAGAGTACTTTCACTGCGTCCCTGCTAGCGCTAAAATGTGTGTACACATGTACTTGGGCGAGCGCCACATCAATTTGGTGCGCTACAGCAAACGCCTAATCCAGGCGTGTGTATAGGTATGATTTTTGTGCATGTTAACTAAATAGTGTGCTGCAGCACATTAGTTCTAATACCTGGAAATGCAAAGGAGGCATGGCAGGGGTTAAAATCATGATTGTTAGAGCCCGTGAACCTGCAGTGATTGACTGCCTGGACCCCACCTCCTTTGCAGAGCAGCTCAACAGCTTCTTCAGCTGGTTGAACAGCTGCAGCACACCAGCCAACTGGACCCTCCCTAGCTCCAGCCCAACCCACCAAGCTCTCTCTCACCATAGATGAACAGTTGGTGACCTCCATCCTGAGCAGAGTCGATCCACACAATTCCTCTGGCCCTGACAGACTCAGAGGCAGGGTGTAGAGCGGGCCCGGATTAACAGTGTGGTGCCCAAGGGTGACCACACCTCAAGTGTCCCCTTCCTCTCACTTTACACGTAAAAAGGGAAATTTACCCTGGGTATAAATACCATAGATTTACGTGAACATATAGCTGAAGTACAGGCTCAACACACAGTACAGAAAAATGTAAGACCCAACCAAAAAACGTTGTATCATAGGTAGATGTGGGCTTATAAATGCCATACTAGCCCTGACACCGATGCTCAAATCTGAATGCAACTCAAATCCCAATGCAACACGCCATGCCACATATTATTTCCATCATAAAGGGCCTGTATGAGGCCTAAATGCAAAGCCATCACAGATTATGTCTAATAAAATCATCACACCCATAGACGAAATATTTCAGCAGCTGAATGACCACAGCGCCAGATGAGGTGATGTGGAGGTTTAGGGAATAGCACATGGAGACGATATTGCAATGTGTAAACTATTAGATAGTATGGTGGTTTTCAGAAGCAGAAATTGAAGGAATGAAAACAGAATAGCTATTTGATTTCAATTTCAAAATCCACGAACGAAAAGGCGTTGTTTTCTTTTTGTTTGTCTGTTTTTTTCATTTTCCTGGTCAGAAACGGCAGATACAACATTTATAAAGGACTACGTTTTCCTTCTCACCTTTGTAAAACAGGTAGGAACTTGTTGTAGTTATTCCACACAGGAGGGCGGATAATTAACATGGTATTTTAACTTATTTTCTGTCAGTAACAAAGAGTACTACTATTATTATCTAACTAAAATAGAGTGATTCTCGTCCTTCCGTGCGAGCGGACGAACAGCGCCATTCTGCTTTGCAACCCACGTTGTGGTCGGTGGTGATATTACACTCGAATGGGCACTGCACTAGTTACTTAAATAAAGAGCGTCTCTCTCTCCTCGGCGCCTTCCACGCCTCCATGTCAGGTTTCCATGGTGATGGTGGTCGAGTGGCTCAGAACCTGGGCTGTTCTGGTGGCATCTGGACACCTTTTGGTATCCTCCTCTTCATATTATTCATATAAACTACCGTTCAAAAGTTTGGGATCACCCAAACAATTTTGTGTTTTCCATGAAAAGTCACACTTATTCACCACCATATGTTGTGAAATGAATAGAAAATAGAGTCAAGACATTGACAAGGTTAGAAATAATGATTTGTATTTGAAATAAGATTTTTTTTACATCAAACTTTGCTTTCGTCAAAGAATCCTCCATTTGCAGCAATTACAGCATTGCAGACCTTTGGCATTCTAGCTGTTAATTTGTTGAGGTAATCTGGAGAAATTGCACCCCACGCTTCCAGAAGCAGCTCCCACAAGTTGGATTGGTTGGATGGGCACTTCTTTGAGCAGATTGAGTTTCTGGAGCATCACATTTGTGGGGTCAATTAAACGCTCAAAATGGCCAGAAAAAGAGAACTTTCATCTGAAACTCGACAGTCTATTCTTGTTCTTAGAAATGAAGGCTATTCCATGCGAGAAATTGCTAAGAAATTGAAGATTTCCTACACCGGTGTGTACTACTCCCTTCAGAGGACAGCACAAACAGGCTCTAACCAGAGTAGAAAAAGAAGTGGGAGGCCGCGTTGCACAACTGAGCAAGAAGATAAGTACATTAGAGTCTCTAGTTTGAGAAACAGACGCCTCACAGGTCCCCAACTGGCATCTTCATTAAATAGTACCTGTTAGAGCCTGTTTGTGCTGTCCTCTGAAGGGAGTAGTACACACCGGTGTAGGAAATCTTCAATTTCTTAGCAATTTCTCGCATGGAATAGCCTTCATTTCTAAGAACAAGAATAGACTGTCGAGTTTCAGATGAAAGTTCTCTTTTTCTGGCCATTTTGAGCGTTTAATTGACCCCACAAATGTGATGCTCCAGAAACTCAATCTGCTCAAAGAAGTGCCCATCCAACCAATCCAACTTGTGGGAGCTGCTTCTGGAAGCGTGGGGTGCAATTTCTCCAGATTACCTCAACAAATTAACAGCTAGAATGCCAAAGGTCTGCAATGCTGTAATTGCTGCAAATGGAGGATTCTTTGACGAAAGCAAAGTTTGATGTAAAAAAAAATCTTATTTCAAATACAAATCATTATTTCTAACCTTGTCAATGTCTTGACTCTATTTTCTATTCATTTCACAACATATGGTGGTGAATAAGTGTGACTTTTCATGGAAAACACGAAATTGTTTGGGTGATCCCAAACTTTTGAACGGTAGTGTATATTATAATTCCATTACAATTCTGTTATGCTCTTGCAGTGTTATATTCTGTAAATTATGTAAACACAACATCCGGTGCACGTTGTCCGTCTTGGGAGAGAGATCCTCCTCTGTTGCTCTCCCTGAGCTTTCTTCTTATGTAACCTCCCTGTTAAAGGGTGTTTTTTGTTTTGTTAGGAAGTTGTTCCTTATCTGATGCGAGGGTCTAAGGACAGGATGTTGTGTTGCTGTAATACCCACTGAGGCAAATGTGTAATTGGTGATAATGGGCTATACAGCGCTACCCACTGGGCATGGTGGCACAGTGGGTCGCACTGTCGCCTCACAGCAAGAAGGTTCTGTCCAGACAGCATCCGGATGTGGGCCACTTCAGGCACTGATGGCCTTCTTCTGGCCCTGACAACATGCATGTGAGCCTGAAGTGACCCACATGTATAATAGCAAATATGGCCCAAATGTGCTAAATCAGATGTGGGCCTTTTTTGGCAAAGATTCTGTGCTCTCGGCAACATGTGATCTGGATGTGACCCTGAAGTGGCCCGTGTGGTAAATGGTGAATATGGCCCAAATATCACAAAACAAATATGGGCCACCTTTGGCAAATATGTGGCACATACGGCGTTGCTATGGCTTGGTTCTGGCCCAGATCTGGCAAACAGGAGCGGACCGCCCAAGTGCTATCATTCCACACGGTATGTGGGCCGGATCGAAGTGTCGGGTGTGGGACGGGTCCGGGCCACAGCAGTTTTGCTATCTGGGTGGGTTTGAACCCCGGGGTTGTCCAACCTTGGGGGTCGTCCCGGGTCGTCCTCTGTGTGGAGTTTGCATGTTCTCCCCGTGTCTGCGGTGGGTTTTCTCCTTGTGCTCCGGTTTCCTCCCCTAATCAAAAAGGCATGCATGTTAGGTTCAATACTCCTGTCTGTGCCCCTGAGCAAGGCATGGCAAGATGAACTGGAGGTGGTCCCCGGGTGCTGCACGGCGGCTGCCCACTGCTCCTAGCTACACAGTTAGGAGGGGTTAAAAGCAGAGAAGAATCTCCCTACGGCGCTCATTAAAGTATATATAAATAAAGTTGACTTGACATCTGACAGCGTTCCACGTCCCCCCTCCCCCCCCCCAAGCAAACAGCATGCACACATAATGTGGAAGTTTGGGAATTTCAGCCGGAAATATCCAAGTTGTGAGTTGTCTTCTAACACATCATGAGACAACGGCGTGTAGCTGCTCAAGTTGAGAGCTGCGGTTCAGTCCATGATGCCAACCCGTCTCTGTGGCCCCTGGACACCACTGCACCCAGATTCACCTGCTGTGTGTGTGTGTGTGTTTGTGTGTGTGTGTGTGTGTGTGTGTGTGTGTGTGTGTGTGTGTGTGCGTGTGTGCATGTGTGCGTGTGGTTTATCGAGCAGGTTGATGTATTGCAGAGAGAAATCCAGGTTTGTGAGAGTGGGGAAGGCGGAGGATTGATTCTGGGCTTTAAATAAACACACTCTGCTCTCGTCCAGCTGAGCCCAGCAGACCCGTCACTCCGCCCCGCCACCCTGATGCCCCGTGTCGGTGTTCCTCCTGCCTATGTGTGTGCACTCTGAGGCGTGTTTCGTATACGAGACTCCAGCAGTGCATTTGTGTGAATTCAATATGAGAGGAAAGTAAATCATTGTTTGTTACCCATTTTTCCATTGAATTTTTACTTGGTAAATTCAAAGAGGGTGGCGCGGTGGTTAGTGTGCTCGCCTTTCAGCAAGAAGGTCCTGGGTTCGAGCCCCGGGGTAGTCCAGCCTTGGGGGTCGTCCTCTGTGTGGAGTTTGCATGTTCTCCCCGTGTCTGCGTGGGTTTCCTCCGGGGGCTCCGGTTTCCTTCCATAGTCCAAAGACATGTAGGTCAGGTGGATCCAGAGGTGGAAAACTCCGCTTCAGAAAGTAGAAGTACTAACCATGTATTTGCTCCACCCATGCACTACACCAGCTGATTTTAATTAGCACGGCACTGCAGCCAGGTAGGAGAACTAATTAGATAAATCAGCTGGTTTAGTCTTTTCACCTGACAGTGAGAAGTTTCACCAGGGGCACGTGGGAACATCACGCTATTCCCCCCAGTTCCCCCTCCCCCCCTGGACAGGCGCCCTGACCGACCAGAGGAGGCGCTAGTGCAGCGACCAGGACACATACCCACAGCCGGTTTCCCACCCGCAGGCAAGACCAATTGTGTCTGTGGGGACGCCCGACCAAGCCGGAGGTAACACAGGGATTCGAACCACCGATCCCCGTGACGGCAGGCAACGGAATAGACCGCTACGCTACCTGGACGCCCCTCCATGTACTCTTTTAAAAGGAAGTGTAGAGGTGGAAAAAAGGCAACAAAACAACCCTCCTTTTTTCGGTGAGGGCACGTCGTCCCCCTCATCGTGTTCTGCTTGATGAGGTTTGGCAAAGCAGGAATTGATTAATTGAAAACTAATCAATAGATTCTGATTCATCCATGCAACCATCAGTTATCCAAGCCGCTTATCCCAGCTGGGGTGGCGGGGATGCTGGAGCCTATCCCAGCAGTCACTGGGCGGCAGGCGGGGAGACACCCTGGACAGGCCGCCAGGCCATCACAGCCCCCCCCCCCCCCACACACACACACATTCACACCCAGGGACAATTTAGTACAGCCGATTCACCCGTCTAATTAGTTCTAGATTAATCATGTATGAAAATAACCGTGAGTTGCTGCTCTACTCTCAAAGTGCTAGTAAGTTTTTCCCAGTCTCTGATACGCCCCGCTCTTCCTCAGCTCATCCTGCATATCGTCTGTCCCGTCCCTTTTCCAGGATGGAGCAAGCCCGTCCCTTCTCCTGGCGGCTTATCTGGTTCTCCTCCTCCGACTCAGACATTACTCTGACCATTCGGCACGTCTTCAGCTCCACCGTTTCCTCCCTAAAACCAGCTCTGCACATCTGCGTAGGATGAGTTGAAGTCACGCTCTCCTTCCCCGTCTCCTTATCTCCAGCGCGTGTCTCCGCCACTCTGTTGTCTGTCCCCCATCAGCCCTCTGTAGTCTGTCTTGTTGTCTTGTGCATCTTGGTTTGTGTTCCCCCTTTACAGGTTGATTAAATCATCTCCATCAGGGGCGTCTGGGTAGCATGGCGGTCTGTTCTGTTGACTACCAACACGGGACTCGCCGGTTCAAATCTCCCGTGTTACCTCCGGCTTGGTCGGACGTCCCATCCATCCGTTATCCAAACCGCTTATCCTGCCCTCAGGGCCGCGGGGGTGCTGGAGCCTATCCCAGCAGTCACTGGGCAGCAGGCGGGGAGACACCCTGGACAGGCCGCCGGGCCATCACAGGACCCACATCTAGGGGCAATTTAGTACGGCCGATTCACCTGACCCACATGTCTTTGGACTGTGGGAGGAAACCCACGCAGACACGGGGAGAACATGCAAACTCCACACAGAGAATGACCCGGGACGACCCCCACAAGGTTGGACTACCCCGGGGCTCGAACCCAGGACCTTCTTGCTGTGAGGCGACCGCGCTAACCACCGCGCCCCCTTTTCAGTTCACTTTTCAGCAAAAAAGATTTGCTGTCACTTGGACTCCCTGACTTTGTTAATAATTATGTTAACCTGCACAAAAACTTTTTCATGGAAAACCGTTGCTTCTTTAGTTTAGGTCCTTTATTCCTGAAGCTAGGCTGAACGACAGAAAAGCCTCACATCAGAAATGCACGAGACCCATTACACAAACCCTTCACGTCGGCCGTGGCCAGTGGAGTGAAAACATTCCCTGCAAACAGGACATATTTTCATTTACATATTAAAGACACAACTGGCCGTGTCTGCGGGTGGGAAGCCGGATGTGGGTATGTGTCCTGGTCGCTGCACTAGCGCCTCCTCTGGTTGGTCGGGGTGCCTGTTTGGGTGGGAGGGGGAACTGGGGGAGACAGCGTGATCCTCCCTCGCGCTACATCCCTCTGGCGAAACTCCTCACTGTCAGGTGAAAAGAGGCGGCTGGCGAGTCCACATGTATGGGAGGAGGCATGTGGTAGTCTGCAGCTCTCCCCGGATCAGCAGAGGGGGTGGAGCTGCGACCGGGACGGCTCGGAAGAGTGGGGTAATTGAGCCAAGTACAACTGGGGAGAAAACAAACAGAAAAGGGAGTCCTCAATAATACAGGGGGTCGGACCCTTTAGTCGACTGGTTAGCGCAGTCACCCGTGGTGCCGGAGACCCAGGTTCGCGTCTCGGCTGCGGCGCATTCACGGCTGCCCCCCCAAATTCGCTACACTATATAACCTTTAAACTGTGATGGCCTGGCGGCCTGTCCAGGGTGTCCCCCCGCCTGTCGCCCAGTGGCTGCTGGGATAGGCTCCAGCATCCCCGCGGCCCTTGAGCAGGAGTAGCGGTTTGGGTGATGGATGATGGATGGGTAGTAATACAGGGCCAACAACATCTCACCATTTACTTGATGTGTGTGTTGAAACGCTCTGAAGGGTTTGTAGTAGTGACCATGATGGCTGACAAACACCACAAGATAAAATCCAAGCTGCACAACTGAACACACTCCCATCCTCTACATTTGTTTTTCCGATTATTTCCACCGGTACCATTCTGAATGCGTACTACACATTTAATCAAAGTGTATATGAAAGTACACACATCCTCATACAAGTTACATACAAGTACACGCCACACTTGATACGCTGATCTGCCTGTAACGTCAGATTATCCTCAGTTTAAGAGTCATAAAGGACTGATGATGACAACATGAATTAGTCAAGTCACTTTTATTTGTGTAGGCCAGTATCACAAATTACACATTTGCCTCAAGGGGCTTTACACAACATCCTGTCCTTAGACCCTTGCACCAGATAGGGAAAAACTCCCTGTAAAAACCCCTTTAACAGGGAGAACAAACAGGGAGAAACCTCAGGGAGAGCAGCAGAGGAGGGGTCTCTCTCCCAAGACGGACAGCCTGCAGTGATGTTGTGTTTACAGTTCATAATAATAATAATAATAGTGATATTGTGGTGGCCTACTTGCAGCTCAGATGTTCACCATGCAGACCAGAGACGGTCCCTTTAAGACAGTGGGCATGGGTTAGCAAGGGGGATTGTGGGTAGACACGAGGTTGGGCTTTTAATATGGTGAACTGTTGACTTGGAGCTAGTTGGAGGAAATAAACGACCCCACGGCTGTGTGGTCAAAAGGACAAGTGGTCTCGTCTCCTGTCTTTCATCCTCCACAATGTTATCATTATAGTGGGACAGGTCTTTTCTTTTTTTCTTCTACATTTTTTAAGGCCGTTGTAGACCATTGCGGGGTAGCAGGGTTGAATAGAGAAGGGCTCTTTCATGACAGATCTTTGCCAGTGCAGGAGCAAACAATCTTCCTCAGGCTCCCAAAGAAGCGGCGGAGACGGCCGTTCTTGACCTTATGTCCTCTCTTGGCCTCCGTCTCTTCATCGGGCGAGGGTGTTTCAGCAGGGCATACGCTTCTCAAACAGTGTTCTTCCACTGGGTCTGGACTGTTGTAGATACTTTCCTGCTCCTCCTTAACAGGGGAGGGTGCTCCTGCCCTGGCCTCCTCTTCTTCAGGTGAGGAGGTTTCCCTCATAAGTGAAGCTCTGTAAAGTACAAAACTCTCGTCATTCTACTGTTAGCACACATTAGTACGTCCTACTGCTGGACACCGATTCTCTGATATTACTGCCAACTTATTTGATCCATTTCACTGAGACACAATGGCAAAGTTGTGTATTTGTCTATAATGTAATGCACATTATTTCTTCCATCTATTCAAAAACAACAAATATCAAATCCCAGTCCCCCAGTGCAGTGACGCGGACACTGTGCTGTAGGACTTCTAACGGTTTAACCTTGGGATGAGACGTTAAACCGAGGTCCTGACACTGGTGGCACTTATCACAAAGAGTAGGGGTTCCACGGTGTCCGGGCAAAATTCCCAACCCGGCTGTCTTCATCTGGGCCCCTAATCACCCCCCCCCCCCCATGACATTGGCTCAATGATTCCTCCCTCCCCACCTCAAGCTGATGTAAGGTGAGTGTTCTGGATCAAAATGGCTGCCATGCGTCACCCAGGTGGTGCTGCACATTGGTGGTGGTTGAAGTGAGTTACCCCCTTCAATGTGAAGCTCTTTGGGTGTCTAGAAAAGCTCTTTATAAATGTAATGATTATTATCCATTCATCCATCCATTATCCGAACCGCTTCTCCTGCTCTCAGGGTCGCGGGGATGCTGGAGCCTTTCCCCAGTAGTCACTGGGTGGCAGGTGGGGAGACACCCTGGACAGGCTGCCAGACCATCACAGAGCCCACACACACACACACACACACACACACACACACACACACACACACACACACACACACACACACACACACACACACACACACACACACACACACACACACACACACACACACACATTCATACCTAGGGGAAATGTAGTACGGCCGATTCACCTGACCTACATGTCTTTGGACTGTGGGAGGAAACCAGAGCCCCCGGAGGAAACCCACACAGACACGGGGAGAACATGCAAACTCCACACAGAGGATGACCCGGGATGACCCCCAAGGTTGGACTACCCTGGGGATTGAACCTAGAACCTTCTTACAGTGAGGCGACTGCGCTAAACACTGCACCACCGTGCCACCCATAATGGTGATGTTAATTATTATTATTATTATTACTATTGTTGTTGTTGTTATTACCACTAGATACAGTGATCATACCTGTCTCTGTCGTCTGCTCTGCTATCCATGGAGCGCTCCTCATTCTCCTGGAGGAGACCAGACTTATCCTCCTGGCACTGCTGGCGCTGTCTATTTGACACCTCTTCTGCCTGGAGGAGGGCGGCCTCTATCTTGTCTTGTCTCGGCTCCCTTCGGTGAAGCTCCTCGGCGAGGCCTTGCACCAGGTTCAAGCTATTATGAATCACCGTGTTAGCAGTTTGATGTAACGTCTCATCCTCCAGGGCAACGTCTCTCTGCAGGGCCTGCACCTGCTGCAGGAGCATGACTTCGTCTTGTACAATCATCTCCTTTCTTCGCTCCGTGGCCTCCTTGGCAGAAAGAGAATCCTGCTGCTCCTCGAATTTGAGGATCCACTCGGTCTGTAGGATCTAATTCTGACTGAGGAGGTCCCCTTGATGAATAAGCAGATGATCCTTCTCCTCCTGCCACAGCTGGAGGTGTCTTTTTAAATTTGCCTTTGCCTGGAGGAGGGCAGCAGCCATATTTTCTGTGCTCGGCTCCCAAAACTCAGCATCGTCAGTGAGACATTCCACCCACTCCACCAGAGGCGTTGTGTTCTCCATGGCAGCAGTTTGTAAGTCCTGCACCTCCAGGGCAGTGACTCTCTGCAGGACGGCATGTCTCTGCAGGGCCTCCACCTGCTCTCTGTCGTCTGCACTGCTGTCCACGGAGCTGTCACTGTCCACGGAGCTGTCACTCTCCAGGAGGAGACAAGACTTATCCTCCTGGAACTGCTGGAGCTGTTTCTTTAACACCTCTTGTGCCTGGAGGAGGGCAGCCTCTATCTTTTCTTTTTTCAGCTCCCCTCGGCAACGTGTCTGAAAGAGACATTCCATACCTTCAAAAACCATCCTGGCACTTTGAATTAACGCCTGGTCCTTCAGGGCGGCATCTCTCTGCAGGATGGTGTCTCTCTGCAGCGCCTCCACCTGCTGCCAGAGCACGTATTTTTCTCGGAGGATCAACTCATTTTCTCGCTCCATGGCCTCTTTAGCAGACAGAGCAGCCCGCACCTCCTCCGATTTAAGAAGACATTCACTCTGAAGGATCTCGTTTTGACAGAGGACTTCTTCTTGAAAAATAGATCTCTCCTCGAGAGATTTCTGGAGGTATACAGCGTTGTCCAGGATGTCTCCCAAGTGATTTTCCACCTCTCTCACCCTCTTCCTCTCCTCTCTCAATAAGTTTGTTTGCTCCACGTTCTCCTTGGCATAAAGAGCCTGTGCCTCTTCAGAGTTGAGAGGACACGTGCTCTTGAGGTTCTCGTTCTGATACCAGAGCTTCTCTTGGCAAAGAGATCTCTTCTTGAGACATCTCTGGAGGTGTGCAGTACTGTCCAGGCATGCTCGTGAGAGCTCCACCATCTGCAACAGAGGGCAGGGTATCTCCTCCCTCTGCTGCCTCCATCTCCTCATTTCCTTTGTTACAGTCAGGGGTGTCTCCATCCTGCTATCCCTCTCTTCTGTCATCTGACACTGTAGTACAGAACAGGATGAGTTAAATCATAACTTTTGTCAAAACTGATTTCCTCTTATTTTTGTTACATTATGAGGACGGTGATGTTCACTATGTTTGCTGTACCACAGATGGTAAGATTATCTGCATAGAAGGCGCCAAGGCATCAGGTATGGGGGAGCTAAATTTCCACAGATTAACCCGAGAGGGACGTTTAGGAGGACATGCCAAGGGTGTGTACGACGGTGGCCGTGACGTGTCGAGTGAACTGCATATCCAAAACGCTCCGAGAACCACGAGCTCATTAACGGGGGAGGTTAACATATGTCACTGGCAGCTGACGAGTGCGCGACGCATGAAACAAGCTTGTACTGCTGTCTATTAAACGTTATCCCCCCCCCCCGATATCTATATTGGTATTCCGCTCCTGATTTGTTGAGCACTTTAATTAACGCCATTGACTGTTTCCGGGGGTGAAAAAAAACCCGCCACAACATAACGGAGGTGAGACAAACGGATGTTGACGTTGAAACGGGGCGTTGTGCCGTCATATGCACCCCCCTTATTTAGCCGCGTGAAACGCCACGTGAAGTACTTTAAGCTTGCGCAAAAAACTCCCGTTTCATTTTTGTAATGACAGCTGGGGTGGAGTTCCGCAGAATGCGGCGTCGTAGAGTAATTAAGGGATTTGTTTGCGTTCGTTATGATGTTACTGTAGCGAATTCGGGGGGGACAACGCAACCACAGGAACTGCCGCGGCCGGGAAGCGAACCCGTATCGCCCGCACCGCAGGAGACATCGCCAACCGCTCGACTAAAGGGTCAGACCCGCCAGCCAGCGGCCAGCGTGTCTTCTTATCCATGCACGTTACACTACCCCCCTCCTTCGGGAAGCGCGTCCCCGCGCTTAAGCATATCAGCTCCGGGTCTGACCCTTTAGCCGAGGTGGTTAGTGATGTCGCCTTGAGGTGCAGTACACCTCGTATCAAATCCCGCACCGGGCAAGAAAATAACCGGTTACATTGGTGGCAGCGGTGGGATCCGGAAGTGTGCAGATCCTCAGAAGTCTCTTCGGAGCGCGGGAATAACAAAGCGCGAGGGCGCGCTTCCGGGGAGGGTGACGACTGTAAACTACTAATAAAATACGTTAGCCCCCAGCTAGCGGGTCTGACCCTTTAGCCGAGCGGTTAGTGATGTCGCCTTGTGGTGCAATACACCCCGTATCGAATCCCGCATCGGGCTAGAAAATAACCGGTTACAGTAGTAAACGTTGTCTTCGTGACTCGGCTCGCCCTTTTTTCGTTTCCATTACTGGAAAGTACCGGAGTTCTGGTAACGGTTACCACTCTGGTACCGCCTTTGTCGACGTTCCAAAAAAAGAGAGAAGGAGACCGGAGCGGGTACCGGTACGGTAATGGAAAACGACACAGAAGCGAGCTGAGTCGAGATGAGCCGGTACCATGTAGCGGAAAAGGGGCACAAGATGGTAAGGGCAAAAAACAACAACCCTAATGTGTATGTTCGGAGCAGTGGGTTTTGTTTTCGGGTTAACAGGCTGTCGGACAAATGGGCTTTTCGGTCCAATAGGACATTTTTCGGACTATCGGGGTTTCGTAATAATCGGCCTTCCCCCAACTGTCTCTTTCGTCCACATGAATGACGTCACCCGGTTCGTAACGCGATGAACGGTTCTGTAACGGTTCGGCGTCCGGGTAGCGTAGCGGTCTAGTCCGTACCCTACCGACACGGGATCGCCGGGTCGAATCCCCGCGTTACTTCCGGCTTGGTCGGGCGTCCCTACAGACACAATTGGCCGGGTGTGCGGGTGGGAAGTCGGATGGGGGTGTGTGTCCTGGTCGCTGCACTAGCGCCTCCTCTGGTCGGTCGGGGCGCTCCCTGGATCGGCAGAGAGGGGGCGGAGCAGCGACCGGGACGGCTGGGGGGTAATTGGCCAGATACAATTGGGGAGAAATTAAAAAAAAGAAAAAAGGTTCTGTAACGGTTCGCCTTAATATCGCGACCAAACGAGGGGGGGGGGCTCTCCCATCTTAATTCTTTGTGGCGGGAAGAGAAGAACACTGTCTCACTGTCCCTCACCTGTCTGTCTTGTCCTGTTTCACCCGCCGGCTGCTTGCCGCGTGCCGGGACTCTTGGCTCTCGTGTCGCCGCGTGCACCGCTTTGCTTGCTCGCTCTCTGTCTGTGGCTCGAGCCTGACCTCTTCTGTTCGTCGCCAGTCGATGGAATGACCGCCCGCGGCTGCTGCGCGATTTTATAAACCACCGGCACGCCCACACGTCACTGATTCTAGAACACACGGCTGATTGACGTGTTCTGTTTTCATTTTGTAACCTGGCCAACGGACTGCGGAATGAATTACAATTATTTCAATAAAATTGAAGATCAGTGGCGGCTGGTGCTAAGCTTTTTTTTGGGGGGGGGGGCACAATTTACCTTGGCGCAGCACACCTGACAGCTGTTTTAATGTCCACACCGTCACAGAGTTATTAAGGACTGTGTAGCCTATAGGTTTTATCAGGGTTCGTCGATGGTGGATGATTGACAGTCGACAGGAGGCGTCGTGGTGGGTGTGAACATGATCGACAGCCACGACAATTGTCCAATCACGTTAGATCAAAAAACATTAAAACAATACCAATTCGCTGCCAATAAAAGTAGGCGTGTCTGGGGCACACAGAACAGCGCCCCCCTGGAAAATCTGCAGAAACCGATCAGACAGCAGCCTCAGGTCACCTGCTCGCCACAAGTTTGAGGGCCTACATAAGGTATGGTTTGGCCGGCGCCCCTCACCCAGGAAGTATATGTATTCAGACAGGAAGTATATGTATTCAGACAGGAAGTATATGTATTCAGACAGAAACCAACCAAATACCATTTGAACCAATATGTAATGCTGCTGACAGGCGCTCACAGACTGACTACACTTGTATTTCATAATTATTTGCATTATACAACTAAATTATATTTAACATGTTTAAGTAGATTTTTATCTCTTGATATGTGAAGGGGGCGCCGCCCCGGCGCCCATACTGGCCAGCCGCCACTGATCGCTCCATACATGACAGGAACTCTGGTGCTGTAAATGGTGTGTCCTTGCTCTTCTCAGCAGCCGGTGGACCTGGTGTAACTCTGCAGCCAAGTTCTCTTCATCGATTCCATCATACCGGGACATTGGCAGTATAGATTGTTTGTGAAGAAAAGATGTGTGTTTAGGGCTCAGGGGTGTCACACCCATCAGCACATCATTTGCTTCTGTTGAAAAGCGCCTCTCTTCGTTTCACTTAAGAGTCTGTCAGTAACAGGACAGAACGAGTGCTTTCGCAGGTCATGCATGGTGTCATGCCTTCTCTCTATTGGAGCCTCCACTACAAAACCCTCCAGGTGTCAAGGTGGTTGGCCTGTCTTTTCTCGTGCGGTGGGCTCTGTGCAGTGATACCAGTTTTCAGGCACAGGTCTTCTGCTCGCTCTCTAATATTTTTTCATGAAACCTCTGTGCGTTTTTTGGAGATGGCGGTGATTACACACTGGGCCAGGTCTCTCGCCGTGGTAGATCAAGCTCGGAGTGACTGCAGCTGATCAGACATGAATTTAGTCGCTCGGAATAGCGCTTCAAAGAGAGTCAGATGCAGGACAAACTGCTCATCTATGGTAGCGCATATAGCTCTTGCCTTGGCCTTCCTGCGTGGGTTTGACTGGTCCATCATGTCTAGCAGGGTAGCTCGGATGGATGGAAGAGCTTTATTAATGGCACTGAGTGTGCAGAGTACTGGCATGCCCAGCATGTGTCGGATAACTTCTTAAGCTCTACGGGCTGCGCTTTCGGTTCAAGTCCCTTCTGCTTTTTCATAAAGATATCATGCACAGTGGACCCCGAGGAAAAAACATTATACAGCATTTGCACCGTTTCCAAAATCTCAGCTGCAGTTTTCACATTGTTTACGCAATCCTTCTTCTTTTTGCATCATCAGCTATGATGCTGGCCGCCCAAAAACATGCTTAAGCATATTTTGGGTTATCGGTAGGAAAGTAGACTGGTTTACCATTGCCTTCTGCGGGTGCAGCAGACCAGATACTAGAGTTTCCAGCATGCCTCCTGTTGTCCTGAAGCTACCGTTGGCCAGACGGTTTGGCTCGTCCACCACCTACAGGTGCTACACTGCTGCTGCCCAGTGTAGAGCTGGTCTGTTTAAAGGCGACCTTCAAACACCTTGTGACAGTGCCGTTATGGGGCCTTTGCAGCTTTTTATAGGTCCACCAGTGCCACCCAATGGCGCCCCGGTAGCAACCGCCGCCATTGGTCTGCGACTGCTTATTTGCCAGGTAAGCCTGCTTATTTCGCAGCCGTCCCCCATATTTGAGGGAGCGTTCCACTATCCGCCACCTGTGGCCGCGCTCCATAGTAGTACAGCTCTGCCAGAAGTTACACAATCCACCAACACCAGGTTTAGCCTATGAGCGGGGCAGTGTATGTAAAGTGCTTGTGTTACGAAGCTTTTCTCGCACCCCGCTTTTACATCCTGACCTTAAGGCCGCAGCGTCATAACACTGCCTGATACGTGCACCGAGATCAGTGTTGCACTGACTGAGAGTATGTTTCATTCTGTTCAGTAGGGAGTCTGCATCCAGTCCGTCAGCCGGGGTAAAACGTAAGAATTCCTCCTGCATGGCCTCTTTGTTCAGACACCACGACAACAATTGGCTCCTCCTTACTCACCTCTTTACTGCCATCTGCTGTGAGTGCTAAATACTGTGTCCTCCCTCATTTCATTACTGATTTCTTTTCTCAACTTATCTGCCATTACAGAAAATATCTAATTTTGTGTGTCGTGGTGTGTGTATTTGGCGTTTGATGGGTTGTTGGCCAGCTTTGTGGCTACTGTGCTGTCTAACATACTGATTACATGCAGCAGTTCAGTGAAATTCCACCTGTTGAGTGACTGCTCTCCCTCAGCGTGGCCTCGCTGAGCGATGCCTTGGCGTGCTATGCCGTGCAGATTCTCCACCACGGCCTCCTTGTGCTGCCAATGTTCCTTGACAAGCGCCAAATGTCCCGTATCAAGCATGTTCACTGTTTTAGAGCCGCTTCCCTGCTTCATTTTGAATTCCGTCCATGCCTCCGTTGAAAATCTGTGCCCCGCACTTTCGTTACGAGCCTTAAACTTGGCTGTATAGCTTTTTGCCAGTTTTGGAAGCCGGTGCTGGTGAACGATAACTGGGAATGAAATCTGTGCTGACCTGGTTGTCAAAGATGCCTGCATGCAAGACAAAAAGCTGCATTTTTGGCAGCGGCGAACCGTGGCCCTGGACACTGGGCCTTCAGCAGGACCGCATGTGGCAATAAAAAAAAATCAAACATAGCAGTGAAAATAATAGCCAGAGCTCTGTCACCTGCAAGTTCAGCATATTGAAGGTCCCTCTGCCCTAACTGGCTTCACAACACACAAAGGTGATTCCGGAAAACCTTATAATCCAGCTTCTAGTGTACCCCTCTGGTCAGTCGTTTACATCCATCCATCCATCCGTGCTTATCCTGTTCTCAGGGTCGCGGGGATGCTGGAGCCTATCCCAGCAGTCAGTGGGCGGCAGGCGGGGAGACACCCTGGACAGGCCGCCAGGCCATCACTAAAACTAATTTACAGATGCCTGATTAGGACAGCAGATGTCAGCAAAGGTTACATAATCTCAACTGTGGTGAACCTGCCCGTGGTAGTCTGCAGCCCTCCCCGGCTCGGCAGAGGGGATGGAGCAGCAACCAGGACGGCTCAGAGGGTGGGGTGATTGGCCAGGTTCAGTTGGAGAGAGAAAAAAAGGGGGGGGACACACAAAAGGAGGATGAGGTTTGTTTTGTTTTGGTGTGAGATGCTGGTGCTGAATGTCGTATGCAGCAGCTTTAACTTGTTCCTCTGCATTTCCACACAACTGCCTCGAGCTGATGAGTCTGAGTCTTAATGAGTCTGCCTCTTCTCAGCCGGGAGACCAATACCCAAAAGCCATTGCGGCAAACTAATGTGCGTCCAAGATAGAGATGGGTATCGTTAGGATTTTATCGATACTACTACTCTCATCGGTATTGCTTATCGGTTCGGTACTTTATCGATACTCTTATCGGTTCTTTTTGATTATTATGCAAGAAAAAAAGACACTTAATTAAGAACAGAATCGACATTGCTTTATTATTCTATTATATAACTTTATATAAATGTAAACAAATATTATTTATTCAGCAGCAACAGCAGCAGCAATGTTTTAAATGCGTCTGAATTATAGACTTTATAATCAACATTCAACAACAACAAATAAGATAAAAAATAAAAGTAGATAAAGATAAAGAAAAAAAATATATTAAAAATAAATTTTTACAGCAAAAGGCTAACGGAAGTTCAAACAAACAAGAACCTAGAACATTATCCCAACAGTTCTTCTGCAGAAAAATCAACATATCTGCCTTCTCCGGCAGGAGTCGTGATCTCTCCTGACTTATAGTGTCCCCGGCTATTAGCCTAGCTAACTCCGTATCTATGGCTTATATATTTGTAGCTAAACAATTAGCTAAGCAATTACATTTTATTTATTGGCCTATTCGTAATAATTTGTTATTAGGCTAGCTAACTCGTATCTATGGCTCATACGGCTTACCTGCAGTGGATGTGGATGGAACACTACGAGCAAAGCAGTCGAAAACGCCGCATTTCTGCAGATTAATACCATGTTTCGACAAACGATGTTTCGACAGATTGCTTGTATTGCCACCCTTACTGGCAAATGATTTGTTGCACTTGTGGCAACGAGTTTTGTTGTCATCGACTTTTGAAAAATATACCCAAACTTTTGAACGTTTAGTTCTCTCCGCCATGATGAGCACTTAAGCAGAGCTGTCTGTGCGCGTGTGAGCGAGTGTGTGGAGCACAGCACAGCCCCGCCCCTCGCGCAGTAAGAGAGAGACAGAGAGATGGAGAAAACGGCAAACAAGATTATGTTCGCGACGTTTAAATTCCTCGAAAAATACAATTGCCACAATATAAATCTCACTCCATGATTTCTCGAGTACCTACCGACTACCGATAGCAGAACCGAAAACGTCGGATCTTAAAAATGCTCCGGTTTTTACTAATTTAGAACCGGTTCCCGTTTAGAACCGGGTTTCGGGGGGCATCCCTAGTCCAAGATCAACTGCCCCCTGACGCTTTTCAGTAAATACACCGCAGTGGCGGTTAACCCCACCCACCTCTGTCTTAAATCCTGCCTTTGATTTCTGTTTTTTTGTCGCTGTTCCCTCTGTTTCTGTCATCCTTTGGCCAGTCATCTGTGTGTGTGTGTGTGTGTGTGTGTGTGTGTGTGTGTGTGTGTGTGTGTGTGTGTGTGTGTGTGTGTGTGTGTGTGTCTGCGCGCCCTTATATGGGTGGCACGGTGGCCCAGTAGTTCGCACTGTCACCTCACAGCAAGAAGGTCCTGGGTTCGAGCCCCAGGGTTGTCCAACCTCGGGGTCATCCCAGGTCATCCTCTAAATGGAGTTTGCATGTTCCCTCCGTGTCTCTGGTGGGTTTTCTCCGGGTGCTCCGGTTTCCCCCACCATCAAAAAGACGTGCATGTTGGGGTTAATACTCCTGGCTGCGGCCCTGACTGAGGCATGGCAAGACGAACTGGAGTTGGTCCCTGGGTGCTGAACGGCGACTGCCCACTGCTCCTACCGACACAGCTAGGATGGGTTAAATGCAGAGGAAGAATTGCCCCACGGGTATTGATAAAAAAGTAGTAGTATACACTGTGCATTTGGCGTCCAATGTCCTCCAGCCCTCTTTGTCTGAGAACACCCATCATCCGATGCGGGCATGTTTACATGGAGAAAGAGAGAGGAGAGTAAGGAGACACCCAGGCCATGGCTCAGGCTTTCAGCTCAGGCCCTCTGCAGACAGACAGAAGTGGATGGTTGCAGCATGGAGGGGGGCTAGGGGCTGCACCAGCAACACTGTCCCAAATATAGAAATGTGATCTGCAGGGGGGTTGCAGGCTTCTAACCAAACATCAAGAGAAAGACTAAGAAAGTTAGACAGAAAAAAAGAGGTAGAAAGACACAAAAGGATGGAGGGGAGAGAAAGGGATCCCCTCAGGCAACTTTACTGTGCCATCAAATACAAATCACTCCCTCTCTTTCTGTACCAGGCTCCCCTCTCTCTCCTTTCCACCCCCCTCCTCTACCTCTCTGCAGTTATCTGCTTGGCTTAACATTAAGGCCGCTCTCTCACCACAGCCCTGTTGCGTTGGGTGGCAGTGAAATGTACATGGTGGTGACCTAGGCAACCATCTGTCTGTGGTGCAGGTGTAGCGAATTCAGGGGGGCAGCCGGGAACCACCGCCGCGAAACGAACTCGGGTCGCCCGCACCACGGGCGACTGCGCTAACCAGTCCACTAAAGGGTCCAACCCGTTAGCCAACCGGCTAGCAAGTCTACTCATTCATGGTCGTTACACGACTCCCGTCTTTGGGGAAGCGCATCCTCAGGTTTCAGCATACCAGCTCCCTCGCGCTTCTGGGCGCACGCGCTTCTGTTGGACTCACGGTCTCACCATCCCACTTCTGACACCAATGTTGTGAATTCGGGGGGAAGCCGGGAACCGCTGCACCACAGGCGACTGCGCTAACCAGTCAACTAAAGGCACTGACCTGTTAGCCAACCGGCTAGCGACTCTACTTATTCATGGTCGTTCATGGCCGAAGGAGTGGGGTAGTGTAACGACCACGGATGAGTAGCCTCTCTACCCGGTTGGCTAACAGGTCGGACCCTTTAGTCGACTGGTAAATGTGGTCGCCCATGGTGCGGGAGACCCGGGTTCGCATCCCAGCTGCGGCGGTTCCCGGCTGCCCTCCGAATTCACTACATTGGTGTCAGACGTGGGATGATGAGACCGTGAGACCATCGGAAGCGCGTGCACCCACAAAAGTGAGGGAGCTGAAGCGCGAGGACACGCTTCCCGAAGGAGGAGGGGTAGTGCAACGACCACGGATGAGTAGACTCGCTTGCTAGTTGGCTAATGGGTCGGACCCTTCAGCTGACTGGTTAGCGCAGCCACCTGTGGTGCGGGCGACCCGGGTTCGCTTCCCGGCTGCCCCTAAATTCGCGATCCAGGCAGAGTCTTGATAGGCAGAGCCGAGCAAAGGGGGAGCATGGAGGGGTGAGCAGAATGTAAGAATGAGAAAGAAGGAGCGATTTCTAGAGAATTTAGTATAGCTGAGTAGGAGTGTTGATTAAGGCAGTGGTGGTGGAGCTTGAATGAGTATTGAAAACAGGTTTCTCTCCTCTTCCCTCCTCTGCAGGTGTGTGGCTCAAACCCACTCGTGCATCCAGGATGCGGGAGAAGAGGGCTGACTTCGTCACAGGCTGCCTGGGAGGAAGGGTAATCGCTGCAGGTGGCCTAGGTCAGCATTTCCGATTTTAAATATATATTTTATTTTCTGTCATTGCTCGATAAAATACATAAGCTAATCTTTTCTAAACTGTTTACCTCTTTTGTTGCACTCGATTATTATTTTAGTTTTAAATTGCCATAATCATTTACACAAGCCGTACTCAACCATGTGCCGTGGAGGGCCGAGAGCAGACAGGAAGTCATTCCGAATGGATTCCACACCATCTGATGTCACTGTTTAGTCGACCAAAGAGGAGGAGCAGTCAGTGAAATCAGCTGTTGTGGAGTCCAGTCGAAATGAAAACCGCATCAGCCCTGTCCTCCAAAACCCCCGCTGGCTTGCAGTTGAACAACGCATCCATTTCAAACTCCTCTTCAGTTACAAGGCATTCGATAACGCGGCCTCCTTCCTACCCTTCTGTGCTTCTCCAGCAGTACACCCCATCATGCAGCCTCACTTCAGCCCAAGCTGCCCCCCCCCCGAATAAGGACCAAGCACTAAACCTGGGGTGACATACCCTCTGTAACGCTTCCCACACGCATCAGAAAGTTAGACCCAATCCATCCATCCATTATCCAACTGCTTATCCTTACTCAGGGTCAGGAGGATGCTGGAGTCGATCCCAGCAGTCATTGGGCAGCAGGCGGGGAGACACACTGGCCAGGCCGCTAGGCCATCACAGGGCCGACACACACAAAGAGGGACAATTTAGTACGGCTGATTCACCTGACGTACATGTCTTTGGACTGTGGGTGGAAACCGGAGCACCCGGAGGAAACCCACGCAGACATGGGGAGAACATACAAACTCAACACAGAGGACAATCCAGGACGACCCCCAAGGTTGGACTACCCTGGGGCTCAAACCCAGGACCTTCTTGCTGTGAGGCGACCGTGCAAACCACTGCACCACCATGCCACCAGACTCAATCCACTCCTTCAAAAAAAAAAAGCTCTTGAAATGAAGGTTACGTATTGTAACCCTGGTTCTCTGGTCACGGGCAGAGCCCTTTAACACGACTCTAATGCTTAACCACTCATCTGCCTAGTTCAGTGCGCCCAAATGTATATATGAAGTCCGCCAATCAGGAAAAGCCTACTTTCTCCCTTTTGAAGTCTGATCCAAAGCCGGCTCTAGCCATGTTGGTGCCCTAGGTGAGATTAGGATTTGGTGCCCCCCCCACACACACATACACACATGCACACACTCACATTGTATTTGACTTGAAACGTTCTTAAACTGATCCAGGGTAGTTCTAGCGCGGTTGAAAAATAAAACTGAATAGTGTCCAATCGGCGGGGATACTGACTTAAAAATGAAAATTGAGATCTGTGTGTGCAAGTTACAAAACTGATATTGCTTTCTGTCACTGTGAAGGGTTAGAAAATGGTTAAAGGTTTGATCTGGCATAATAAAAATAGATTCCCTAGCATCCATTTGTGGACAAATGGACAAACAGTCCAGATGTACAGGGTGAGTTGCATATGTTCATAGCTGAATGTGAATATTTGTTGAAAATTGTAGCAAAAATGTGTCTTAATGTGGCCATATTGACATTAGTAACATGACTGCAGGTGTAACATGCAATTAACAAAACTCACCTGCTGCAGGCTGTGTTTCACTGGAGGTAGCTGGAGTGCTGGATGTGGTGGTGCTCGATGTTGGTCAGGGTTGGACATTAGCACCCGCCACATGCGGGTAGAATTTGGCAGTGGCGTGTAAAACACAGTCACTCTTACTAGCCAGATTGGCGGATGACATTATATATATCAGTGTTGTAGTCGAGTCACTAAACCTCGAGTCCAAGTCGAGTCTCGAGTCCCCAGTGTTCAGGTCCGAGTCCCCATTACCTGAGTCCGAGTCCGAGTCATCAAGGTTGAGTCTGAGTCAAGTTCCAAGATGGGCTCCAGCGCTCCACCCTGGCACCATAAAAAAGCTGACATACAAATAAAAAAGGTCGACCTGAAACAAAAATGACATAGCTGTCACCATTTCAAAGGGAGTCTATTTACTTTGTGGCACAACAGCCAAACAAATGCACTCGCAAGCACGCGCACACACACCAGTGTTGTAGTTGAGTCACTAAACCTCGAGTCCGAATCGAGACTTGGGTCCCCAGTGTTCGAGTCCGAGTCATCAGTGCTCAAGTCCAAGTCAAGTCACGAGTCCTGAAAATCAGGACTCGAGTTGGACTCAAGTACTACAACACTGATGTATATCTATATCTATACAAATATATATATATACACACACACACACACACACACACACACACACACACACACACACGTACATATGTGTATATGTGGCGCCACGGTTGCCCAGTGGTTAGCACTGTTGCCTCATAACAAGAAGGTCCTGGGTTCGAACCGCCGTCCCAGGTCCTTTCTGTATGGAGTTTGCATGTTCCATGTGGGTGTGCTCCGGTGTCCCCCACCATCAAAAAGACATGCATGCTAGGGTTAATACTCCTGTCTGTGCCCCTGAGCAAGGCAGTGGAAATAAGAACTGGAGTTGGTCCCCGGGCGCTGCAGCTGCCTACTGCTCCTGTACAATAGCATGGGTTACACGCAGAAGACACATTTCATTGCAACCGAACAACTGTACAAAAATAAAGTGACTTTATGTGTATTATTGTAGTATTCTCAAAAGACTCAAAAGGCATCTGAAATAATAAACTCATTGCAATGTGACACTATGACCCTACAACTCCCATGAGTGCTACCTGCACACAGTGTTTGTTCATTTGTGTTAGGCCAATCTGTGCTAGGCCTATTGCCTTGCGGTCGTGCGCCAGTGACCGACATCTCGAGCAAGAAACTCCTGTGGAGAATGGCCGACCCCGCACTCCTGGAGGAGTTCTATCGGGCCCACCCCAACGCCATCGGACGGTCGCCCGGTGTCTCCCGTAGGAGGGGGGGGGTCCTGTTGTGGTTACACCGCCCCGAGCTGCCTCCCCGGCACGTTCAAGCCACTCCCCCAGCTCGGACGTGCCGGAAACATCCGAGCGCTCGGCTCGCGCTCTGAGACGAGCGCTGCACTGCACCAGGTGTTTGCCATCATCCATCAGGCACACCTGTGGCAATCAGGCAGCCTTCTACAAAAAGCCTCCCAGAACGTCTCTCAGTGCTTCGACGTACTGAACTCTGCGGTGAAGTTCTAATAAGCCCTCCAGCGTTACTTGCTTTCTGTTTATTCCCCAGTGTCTTATCTTCGTGTCTCTGTTTCCTCCCAAGACTCTCCCTCCGCGATTTCCACGGCTCCCCGCGTCTCCCTCGTCCCCAGCGACCTTCACGTTTCTCCCCGGACCTCTCCTGCGATCTCCCCCCTTGTCCCTCTACCTGGACCCCTCCTTTCGGACTCGACTTCCCGGATCTCGGACCTGGACTTTCTCGGACAACCCCTCTTGGATCACGGACTGGACTTTCTCGCCAGGTGCACGCACATTTCTTCAACACCTCCTGGTCATTTACATACCGCACCACACATTGGCTAAAAACACTCACACATAGTTATACACGCAAACCACGGGACACCACACATAGTTTATTCACACATCCCACTAACAGAACGCCTTTTTTCACCATACATTTCCCTCCCACAATAAAACCCCCCTTTGTAGACTTAGAAGTCATCTCGTGTCTGTCTGTCTTGGGTTTCGCCACACGGGTCAGATTCTGGTGCGCGAGCATAACAGAACGTCGAAGCCATTATGGACCCAGGCAAACCCAAGGAGCGGACGGTCCCTGTGACGCCCCTGAGCCCCGTCCCCCTAGAGCAGTGGTCGGGAACCTATGGCTCGCGAGCCATATATGGCTCTTCCGGTGACGGCATATGGCTCCCAGACAATTTTGAGTTGTAAAAAAAAATCAGTTTGGAACTGATTTTAAAATACTTGTGATATTTCTTAATAATACTGTGTCATTTTAAAGTAAACAGAAATTAGTTTTGAAGATGAATTTCACGGGTCACCCGTGGGTCGGGTCGGGAACCAATGGCTCGCGAGCATGTCCGGGTCATTGTAAAGGTGAAGAAATCAATTTTATCAGATAGCCAACTAGTTTATCCGCTTCAACCCTTGTAACGGAAAAGATGGCGAAAAGAAAAAAAGACGATGATTACCGTGCATTCCAGGCTGCGTGGACAGAGGAATTTGCATTTGTGGAGAGAGCAGGATCTGCGGTATGTCTAATATGCAATGATAACATTGCATCGATGAAACGGTCAAATATAAAGCGGCACTTCGATACGCACCATGCTTCATTTGCATCGAAATATCCAGCGGGGGACAGCAGGAAAAGGGCATGCGAGGAGCTACAGCGGAGAGTGCAGACGAGTCAGCAGCAACTACGTGTGTGGACCAAGCAAGGTGACGGGAATTCCGCTAGCTTTGCGGGTGCTTTGGCAATAGCAAGGAATGGAAAGTCATTCACAGATGGCGAGTATGCCAAAACATTCATGCTTGATGTGGCCAATGAACTGTTTGATGACTTCCCAAATAAAGACGAGATAATCAAACGAATAAAAGACATGCCCCTGTCAGCAAGAACTGTGCACGATCGTAGCATCATGATGGCAAATCAAGTCGAGGAAACACAAATGAAGGACATAAACGCCGGGACATACTTTTCTCTCGCGTTAGATGAGTCAACAGACGTTAGCCATCTATCTCAGTGCAGTATCATTGCCAGGTATGCTGCAGGTGACACACTGCGTGAGGAAAGCTTGGCTGTTTTGCCAATGAAAGGGACAACAAGAGGAGAGGATTTATTCATGTCTTTCATGGAGTTTGCTAAAGAAAAAAAACTACTGATGGATAAACTTATTTCTGTCTGTACTGATGGTGCACCCTGTATGTTGGGGAAGAACAAAGGATTTGTAGCGCTTCTCCGTGAACATGAAAAGAGAGCCATCCTAAGTTTTCATTGCATCCTGCACCAGGAGGCGCTTTGCGCTCAGACGTGTGGCCAGGAGCTTGGCGAGGTGATGTCTCTGGTCATTCGAGTGGTCAACTTTATTGTTGCCCGAGCTTTAAATGATCGCCAGTTTAAAGCTCTGTTAGAAGAAGTTGGGAATCATTATCCCGGTCTGCTTTTACACAGCAACGTGCGTTGGTTGTCAAGGGGGAAGGTGCTCAGCCGTTTTGCAGCTTGCCTGAGTGAAATCCGGACTTTTCTTGAAATGAAAGGCGTCAAGCATCCTGAGCTAGACAACACTGACTGGCTCCTGCAGTTTCACTATCTCGTGGACATAACTGGCCATCTGAACCAGCTCAATGTGAAAATGCAAGGTATTGGAAATACAATCTCATCCCTTCAACAAGCAGTGTTTGCATTTGAAAGCAAGCTGGAAGTCTTTCTCAGGGACATTGAAACAGGTCGTCTTCTGCACTTTGAAAGACTGCAACAATTTAGAGATGCATGCTTAGCAAGTGACTCCACTCAACATCTGGATCTCCAGCAGCTAGGTGGCTTTACATTCAATCTCCTGCAGTCATTCAAAGCACGTTTTGGAGAATTTCGTGCGCGCACTGGTCTTTTCAAGTTCATCACTCATCCACATGAGTGTGCAGTGGACAAAACCGACCTGACATGCATCCTCGGGGTCTCTATCGGAGACTTTGAGCTGGAAGTTGCTGACCTGAAGGCATCAGACATGTGGATGAGTAAGTTCAAGTCACTTAATGGAGAGTTGGAAAGTCTTGCGCGACAGCGAGCAGAGCTGGCGAGGGAACACAAGTGGACAGAAATTAAAAATCTTCAACCTGAAGACCAGCTGATTCTTAAAACTTGGAACGAGCTTCCTGTGACATACCACACAATGCAGCGTGTGAGTATTGCCGTATTGACCATGTTTGGCTCTACATATGCATGTGAACAGTCTTTCTCGCATATGAGGAACATTAAGACCAACCTACGCTCACGTTTAACTGATGGAAGCCTCAACGCCTGCATGAAGCTCAACCTCACCACATATGAACCAGACTACAAGGCCATCAGCAAAACCATGCAGCACCAGAAGTCGCATTAAAAGTAAGACATATTTAATTTATTATACGTTAAAAATACTATATGGCTCTCAATGAAATATATTTAGAAATATTTGGCTTTTATGGCTCTCCCAGTCAAAAAGGTTCCCGACCCCTGCCCTAGAGGCAGTAGTAAGAAGTCACAGTTGCCAACTTGCCTCTCTCTGCTCAGAGCTTACTACTGCCTTCACCCGTGTCACCGGAGAGATCAGCGATCTTCAGTCCGGCTCCCAGGCCGCGACGAGCACGTTAGATGCCCTCACCGCGCAGATCGCTGCACTCTCCACAGCGGTCTCCGGGATGAGCGACCACCCTGCCCTGGCCTCGGTCTCTGCCCCCAGCTCGGCCTCCGGTTTCCCCGTTCCTGGTCCCGACGTTCCCCCTCCGAGTCAACCCCCGGTGCGAGCCTAACCTCCCCTACCCCAAGGCCTTCGGTGGGGAGTTCGAGCTGTGCAGGGGTTTCCTTGGTCAGTGTGAGCTCCTGTTCAAACACCAGCTAGGTATAGGACAGAAGAGACCAAGGTAGCCCTAGTCATGTCCCTCCTCACCGGCAAAGCCCTCAGCTGGGCCATAGCGGCGGTAGGCCATACCGAGCAGCTCGCCTCGGACTATGGTGCCTTCCGCCGCGAGTTCAATCTGGTGTTCGACCACCCAGCTGACGGGCAGGACGCTGCCGGCCGCCTCCATTCCATCCAACAGGGAGCCAGGTCGGTGGCAGAGTATTCCCTGGAGGTAAGGATACTCGCGGCAGACAGTGGGTGGGATGACACTGCGCTCAAGAGCGCGTACAGGAGGGGGCTGAGCGAGCCCATCAAAGATCTTATCGTTCGGGACCGCCCTGCCTCCTTCAACGAGCTCGTCACCCTCGCCCTCCAGATGGACGAACGGCTGCGGGAGCGGCGCCAGGAACGCGCCCCGCGCGCTGGCCCCTCCCATAGACCAACCCCCGTCCGTCCTACCGGTGCCTTCCCTGGGTCAGCGTCCCGTGGGCTCACTCCACCTCGCAACCCCGGGTGGCTTCTGGATCCAGGCCGGAGGAGGAGCCCATGCAGTTGGGTCGGTCACGGCTCCCGCTAGAAGTTAGGGAGCAGAGGATGCATGGCCACCTCTGCCTCTACTGCGGGAGGTCGGGCCACTATATCAAGGCCTGCCCGACTCGCCCAAAAAGACCCGGCTCACTAGTGAGGGGTGTCCTAGTGAGTCTGACGACCCTTCCTCAGCCCCAGCCCAAGAAGGAGCACAACCACCTCTTTCCGGTCACTCTCACCTGGGGTAACCGCTCACTGTCTGTTGGTGCACTCCTGGATTCGGGGGGCGGACGAGTGTTTGATGGACACCTCGCTGGCCCGGCAGGCCGGCATTCCACTCGTCCCCCTAGACACACCCCTCACAGCCCAAGCCCTAGATGGACGTTCACTAGGTAAAATCACACACAGCACTGCTTCCCTCACTCTTTCGGGTAATCACGTGGAAGCTATCCGTTTCTTGGTTTTGCGCGCCCCTGGTGTTAGGAAGACCGTGGTTGGAACGGCACGATCCCTACATCTCTTGGTCTACTGGGCAGATTTTGGGTTGGAGCGTTGCGTGTCATGCCAACTGCCTTCGCTCCGCCCACTCCCCGTCCAGCGGCCTCAGACCCGTGCCTCCTCCC
Organism: Lampris incognitus; assembly: GCF_029633865.1. Taxonomy (NCBI): domain Eukaryota; kingdom Metazoa; phylum Chordata; class Actinopteri; order Lampriformes; family Lampridae; genus Lampris; species Lampris incognitus. The sequence goes on along the minus strand of NC_079212.1, from coordinate 48,195,767 downwards.
ACGGATCTCACTGGTGTTCCTTCCATTTATCACGATTTAGCCCCTGTATTTAGTAAAGAAAGAGCACTTTCCCTCCCCCCTCACCGTCCCTATGATTGTGCCATAGATCTCTTTCCCGGGGCCGCCCTTCCCACCGGTCGGTTGTATAACCTCTCCGTCCCAGAGAAGGAGGCTATGCGCAATTATATCACAGAGTCCCTGGCCTCAGGAATCATAAGGCCCTCGTCTTCCCCGGTGGCGGCGGGCTTCTTTTTTGTGGCAAAGAAGGAGGGCAGCCTGAGGCCTTGCATAGATTATCGAATGTTAAATATCACGGTGAAAAATAAATACCCACTCCCCCTTATGAGTTCCACGTTCGAGCCACTCACTCACGCCACGGTGTTCACGAAGCTGGACCTGCGCAGCGCGTACCACCTGGTGCGCATCCGGGAAGGGGATGAATGGAAGACGGCCTTCAACACCCACCTAGGGCATTTCGAGTACCTCGTTATGCCCTTCGGCCTCACCAACGCCCCGGCCGTCTTCCAGGCATTGGTCAACGACGTGCTCCGGGACATGCTGAACACGTTCGCGGTGGTGTACCTGGATGACATACTCGTGTTCTCCAGGACTGAGGAGGAACACCATCAGCATGTCCGCCTGGTCCTCCAACGGCTGCTGGAGAACAGGCTCTTCGTGAAAGCCGAGAAGTGCGTGTTCCACTCCGCCTCCGTGGAGTTCCTTGGCCACATCGTGGAGAAGGGGCTCGTCCGCACTGACCCCAGGAAGACCCGAGCGGTGGAAGAGTGGGCACGGCCCACCAACAGGACGCAACTCCAGCGCTTCCTGGGGTTTGCAAACTTCCACCGGCGCTTCATCAGGGGGTTCAGCCGTGTGGCCGCCCCCCTCACTGCACTCACCTCCAACCTCCGCCCCTTCTCCTGGACCTCGGAGGCGGAAGCCGCCTTCTTGGCCCTGAAGAGGCTGTTCACAACGGCTCCGGTGCTCGCCCACCCGGACCCGTGCAGACAGTTCATCGTGGAGGTGGACGCATCGGACACGGGCATCGGAGCCGTCCTCTCCCAGCGGTCGGAGGAGGACCAGAAGATCCACCCGTGCGCCTTCTTCTCCCGGCGTTTCAGTCCTGCGGAGAAGAATTATGACATCGGCAACAGGGAGTTGCTGGCCGTCCACGCCGCCCTAGAGGAGTGGAGACACTGGCTGGAGGGAGCAGGGCAGCCGTTCATCGTATGGTCCGATCACAAAAACCAGACCTACGTACGGACGGCTAAGAGGCTCAACCCCAGGCAGGCGCGCTGGGCTCTCTTCTTCAGCCGGTTCGACTTCACCCTCACCTACCGCCCGGGCACCAAGAACGTCAGGGCAGACGCCCCAGACACCATCCTTCCCCCGGCCCGGGTGGTGGGCGCCGTCACCTGGGCCATCGAATCAGTGGTGAGAAGGGCCCAGCACGCCCATCCCGACCCAGGCAATGGACCCCGGAACCGGCTATTTGTGCCTCCCTCTGTCCGGCCCCAGGTGCTGGAGTGGGGCCACTCCAGCCATCTTGCCTGCCACCCCGGTGTCTACCGAACGGCGGCCTTCATCCGCAGGGGTTTCTGGTGGCCCACCATGGAGGCAGACACCAGAGAGTTCGTGGCAGCCTGCACCACCTGCGCCCGCAGCAAGGCTCTCCGTCGCCCTCCAGCAGGTCTCCTGCACCCCCTTCCTGTCCCCGGCCGACCTTGGTCCCACATTGCCTTGGACTTTGTAACTGGCCTCCCCGTGTCCCAAGGCAATGACACCATCCTGACCATTGTCGACCGGTTTTCCAAGGCCGTCCATTTTGTTGCCCTCACCAAACTCCCCTCTGCAGCCGAGACGGCGGACCTTCTCGTCTCCCACGTCGTCCGACCTCATGGGATTCCCCTGGACATTGTCTCTGACCGTGGTCCCCAGTTCACTTCGAAGGTATGGCAGGCCTTCTGTAAGGGGATTGGGGCCACGGTCAGCCTCTCCTCCGGGTATCACCCCCAGACCAATGGGCAGGCAGAGCGGGCCAATCAAGCCCTGGAGGCGGCTTTGCGTTGCGTTACCACCAGCAACCCCGCCTCCTGGAGCAACTACCTGCCCTGGGTGGAGTACTCGCTCAACTCCATGGAGAGTTCGGCTACCGGTTTGTCCCCCTTCGAGTGTTCCCTGGGCTATCAACCCCCTCTGTTCCCCCATCAGGAGTTGGAGGTAGCGGTCCCGTCCACGAGGGCCCATCTCCGCCGATGCCAGCGCGTTTGGAAGACCGCCCGGGCCGCTATGTTGCAAGCTACAGAGCGGGCCCGGCGCAGCGCCAACCGGCGGAGAGTGCCGGCCCCAGCTTATCGACCTGGCCAGAGGGTATGGCTCCTGGCCCGGGACCTGCCCCTCCCTACCCTCAACCGGAAGCTGGCTCCCCGCTACGTCGGTCCCTACACCATCGACCGCATCGTCAACCCTTCGGCAGTGCGTCTCCATCTCCCTACCTCACTCAAGATCCATCCCGTCTTCCATGTCTCGCGCCTCAAACCGGTAGCCACCAGCCCCCTGTCCAAGCTCCTCCACCCCCCAGGGTCCTCGACGGTGGTGACATGGTCTGGGATGTCGACCAGCTGCTCGCCGTACACCGCCGGGGGCGTGGGTACCAATACCTGGTGGACTGGGTTGGCTATGGGCCCGAGGACCGCAGCTGGGTTCCCCGGTCCTACCTGGCCGACCCCGCACTCCTGGAGGAGTTCTATCGGGCCCACCCCAACGCCATCGGACGGTCGCCCGGTGTCTCCCGTAGGAGGGGGGGGGGGTCCTGTTGTGGTTACACCGCCCCGAGCTGCCTCCCCGGCACGTTCAAGCCACTCCCCCAGCTCGGACGTGCCGGAAACATCCGAGCGCTCGCGCTCTGAGACGAGCGCTGCACTGCACCAGGTGTTTGCCATCATCCATCAGGCACACCTGTGGCAATCAGGCAGCCTTCTACAAAAAGCCTCCCAGAACGTCTCTCAGTGCTTCGACGTACTGAACCCTGCGGTGAAGTTCTGATAAGCCCTCCAGCGTTCCTTGCTTTCTGTTTATTCCCCAGTGTCTTATCTTCGTGTCTCTGTTTCCTCCCAAGACTCTCCCTCCGCGATTTCCACGGCTCCCTCGTCCCCAGCGACCTTCACGTTTCTCCCCGGACCTCTCCTGCGATCTCTCCCCCCCCCCCCCCTTGTCCCTCTACCTGGACCCCTCCTTTCGGACTCGACTTCCCGGATCTCGGACCTGGACTTTCTCGGACAACCCCTCTTGGATCACGGACTGGACTTTCTCGCCAGGTGCACGCACATTTCTTCAACACCTCCTGGTCATTTACATACCGCACCACACTGGCTAAAAACACTCACACATAGTTATACACGCAAACCACGGGACACCACACATAGTTTATTCACACATCCCACTAACAGAACGCCTTTTTTCACCATACATTTCCCTCCCACAATAAAACCCCCCCTTTGTAGACTTAGAAGTCATCTCGTGTCTGTCTGTCTTGGGTTTCGCCAAACGGGTCAGATTCTGGTGCGCGAGCATAACACTTGCCATGCTGCACTTACACACTCTTGCCTTTACACTTGGATTTACGCAAATATGAGTCCATTGGGCTCATACCTTTAGTGGCAAAGGACAAGACATAATAATAATGCATGTATTTCAGCTTCTATTTGACTGTTTCTGTGCAGGCGTTTTTTGTTTTACCCACTCGGGACAGGGGAAGGGGGGCGGGGGTCCGTGTTCTGACTAATGGGGGCCTTGGCCACGCCCCTGACCACGGGCGACTGTTACTCCCGGCTGCGGCGGTTCCCTGCTGCCCCGTGGTGTGGGAGGTGTGTGTTCGTGTCCCGGATGCGGCGGTTCCCGGCTGCCCCCTGAATTCACTACCTAGGTGTCAGAAGAGGGATGGTTAGGCCGTGAGTCCATCGGAAGCGCGTGTGCGCAGAGGCGTGAGGGAGCTGGTATGCTGATTCCCGAAGGAGAGGTGGGGGGGTAGTGTAACGACCATGGATGACTAGACTCGCTAGCCCTTGGCTATCGGGTCGGACCCTTTAGTCGACTGGTTAGTAGCGCGGTCACCCGTGGTGCGGGCGACCCGGGTTCGCGTCGACTGCGGCGGATTCCCTGCTGCCCCCGAATGTGCCACAACTTGTCCTTTGTGACTTATAAGTGGCATTAACTTCGTTAGCTTTTCTGCTACCTGCTGCTAGTTGTTTGGTAATAGTCATAGGCGTTTCTAGCCCATTTTTGGGGGTGCTGCAGCACCCCTAAATTGAACCCCAGCACCCCTAAAATTGAAGAGATTTTTTTATTCTTTACTGTTATGTCCATGTTTAATAAGCTGAAGAAATGTCAAAACCATATCCAGTATATGGTTTAAACGTGATATTTTAACAAAAATACAGCATCCCCCCATGCTTCGAAAATGGTTTGATCCAACCCCCCCCAAATTTATCTTGCCTGGCCGGCCAGCACCCCTAAAGCTCTGATCTTAGAATCGCCCCTGGAATAGTAAGTGTAAACTATGTGTTTAGCCAACCTTTCATAGTTCAGCCACAGGAAACGATGCCGGCGGTCTGAGGGTGCGTCGTTTTTCACCCGAAAAGAAACGGCGCGGCGTGCAGTGTGAACCTCTTCCCGACCAGGACCCCACAGGTCAAGTCAGTTGTATTTGTACAGCCCAATATCACAAATTACAAATTTGCCTCAAGGGGCTTTACAGCAACACAACGTCCGGTCCTAAGACCCTCGCATCAGATAAGGAACACCTCCCTAATAAAAACCCTTCAACAGCCCCCCCCCCCTGCGGTCCCCCCTGCTCCTGCAGGCGTGTGTCGTCATGCGCTCTGGTGGCTGACGGAGCGGCGGGGATGAGTGGCTCCCACCTCCGGTGCTTTCCGTCATTTTCAAAAGTTATCAAATGATCACTTATCAAAAATGACAGATTAGCCTTCTCAGCCTGTGAAACGGCAATGGCTGCTGGGAGAGGCCCCAGCATCCCCCGCCACCCCGAGCGCAGGATAAGCGGTTTGGATAATGGATGGATGGATAATTAAACGACTAAAACGGCATAATAATCAAACCACTCTCGGAAAATCAGTCTCATGAATCAGTCCCATATAATTACGGAGCGTTAATTCTGGTGTTTAACATTTTATGATTTTATAATTAAACTACTAGAATTGATGGAATAATCAGTGTTGCGCAGATTGGAGTACTTGATTGGCAGGGGAAGGATTCAGTAAATATGGTCACAAAAGAGGCAGGACAACGACTTCAAGATTTCTTTTTTTATTAGAACAATAAATGAAGAAAAAAGACTAATACCGATCAACACTAATTATCTAAATGATACTGATCAGATACAATATCAATGATGAGCAACAATGTAACGATCAAGGCACAAAATTTGATGTGAGCGAGGAAATGGCGCCAAAAGAACAAAGAAAGGTGTGTGTGTGTGTGTGTGTGTGTGTGTGACAGAGAAAGGGGAGGTGTTTGTGAGAGAAATGAGATGGTGCCCAGTGATAGCGGTGTGATAAGGTTAAGGTGATAACATTGAGGCAAACATGTGTTGGTAAGAGAGAGGGAGGGGGAGAGATGGTGAGAGATTGCATGCACAGTCTATCTGCCAAGGTAGTAAACAAAAGAAACCAAAATGAAATTAGCAAGGGGAAAAAAAGTTGATGGTACATCTAACAAACCCTGTATGGCTCAGCGCGCAACTGATTAGCGAAGGAATTCAACCAACAGTACTTTTTCTCACGCAACAAGGCGAGATTCAAACGAAAGGAAAATTAAGGAGAAAATGTAAAGATAACGATCGTCCTCTCTAACACTTCCTGCATGAATCACAGTATCTAGATCACAGATGATTTCAACTAATAACACTTTTCTCACGTGACATAATTAGATCAACACTAAGCATAATCATCAGCATAATGCTTTATGCAGTTATGCAGCTTGCTAGCTAGCTAGCTTGCTAGCTAGCTAGCTGCATAACTGCTCCTTCCTAGAATGGCAAGCCAGCTATCTAGCTAGCTAGCTGCATAACTGCTCCTTCCTAGAATGGCTTGCCATTCAGATTCACATCCTTCAATCTGCATCTGAATCTAGCAGCTATCGTAGCGTCATTATCTAGCATTAGCTTTATTGCTACTTTAGCTAAACACTGAAACATCTTCACAAAAAAGGCATTTTAATGTTAACATAAGGTGACATACCTCTATATTGGAATATCTATATTTCCTCCTCTTTTCTCCGTTTTCTTCCTCGTGCACGTGAAGGCTTGGACCGTTTCATTATGAAATAAAACGTGAACTAGACGTCTGCCTCTTGACATCTGTCCATCAGTCAGCCAGTCCAGCAATCTCCGGCACTTTTTACATCCCAGACTTGGGCTGTCCGTGATGGGCATCAAACGGTAACGCGTCTCCCATTTTCAGTGCATGCAGTATAAATGCAGGCCAGGATGGATGAAAAATTGTGATGAACAGGGGTTCAAAGTGCTTATGTATATATAGTGTTATATATACACGTATATATATATATATATATATATATATATATATATGTATGTATTTATGTATGTATTTGTTTATTTTTTATTGCTTCATTACCTCAAGGCAGAAAATGAGGAAGGGTGCTCATTGGCAATTTTTTCTTTCTTTCTTTCTTTCTTTCTTGGTTATCTCAAGGTAGAAATTTAGGAAGGATGCCCGCTGGCAAATTTTTATTTTTCCTTTGAGTGACCAGTGCCTACCAGAAGGAGACGTTCTAGGCAACCACCTGTATGGCCTATGCATTTAGCCGGCCCTGGTCCAGTCTAGAAAAGCGAATCATAGAACTAGGGTTACAATGTATAACCTTTGTCCTGTTTCACACAGACTCCGGCCTGTAATAGTTTCCACCCTCAACATCAGGGCTTTATCCCTGAAGCTGAGGGGGCAAAGCCCCATATCACCTACTGTGACATGATGTCCTGGCATATTTTCCTTCCTGTCACTAGGAGGCTACAATCCACCCAAGATGGTGATTGTGGTAAACACTGGTGATTGGTTACTGGCAAATACCCCATTTCCCCTTCCTCAGGAAGGGGCTGAACTGAGCAGGGGTGGGTAGCGTCTCGCTGTCTTTTTCCAAATTGCCATCTTTATTGTAATTCTCCTCTAAAGGAAGGAGACCCGTATCAGAGTATGAGAGGTGTGAGGCAGTATCCCCTGTGATGTCGTAGGCAGCGCCCAACTCATTTTCACAATCAGCAGGCTGGACTAGCTGAAAGAAGTCTCAAGACTGTGGCACCTGCCGTGCAATATCGGCAGGACGGTCTTCCTGGGATGCTCTGCCCCCAGGTGTGCGGAGAACGCAGTTGCAGGTACACTGTGATGATCGACCCCCAGGGAGGAGGGGTAGAAGTGGAGGCAAGGCCATCCTTCAGCTGCAAGATCACTAGATCAGAGTCAGGACTCCTGCGTGAGCGCCCTGTCTCTCAGGAAGACGTGTCAGGCCAATGAAAGAAAAGGTTGTAAAAAGTTAAAGACTCAGTCAGGTCATGATGAGCGTGTTGCACTGGGTGATCTCCTTCTTACTGCTGCTGGAGGAGCCACTGATTCATGGAGTCAGGCTGGATGTCCATGATAGGTGCTCTCCAGGACTTTCCCAGAAACTGGTTTCCACCGGGAACATCACCCTACAGCACGCAGTGGCTGCAGCAGGGTCGGGACTTGACAACACCGAGGCGGTAGCTGGAGATGGTGAGGGACTAGCACAGGGGAGCAGGACATCCACACAGAAATGACCTTTTTTCCCCAGAACTTGGGGGAATTATTGTGCTTAGGGGGGAGTTGATGAAGATCTAGTTTTCTTTTTTTCTTCTTCTAATTTGTGTAACGAGGGAAAGCCCTGACTGTATTATTGGCTTTTGTTTTATTTTATTTATTTGTTGTTTAAATTGTGTTATCACAGCATCATTGCACGTTGTGCGTCTTGGGAGAGAGATCCTCCTCTGTTGCTCTCCCTGAGGTTTCTTCCTACTTTTCTCCCTGTTAAAGGGTTTTTATGGAGGTGTTCCTCATCCGATGCGAGGGTCTAAGGACAGGATGTTGCGTTGCTGTAAAACCCCCCCCTGAGGTGAATTTGTGTTTGTTGTGTTGGGCTATGCAAGTAGAGGCGATTTAAGGTTGAAATTCAGTTCGTTGTTAAGAATACGTGTTTAGACCACTCAGTGTGTGTTTATTTTCTGGGAACTATTGTCGTTTTATGAGCAGGATTATAAAACGGTGATCGTGTTTGAATATCAGCTGTTGGACTGGAATGTAATCTGAGTAAATTTACTTTTAAAAACCACATCTCTCTCTCTCTGTTTCTCTCCACCTTCCATTCTGTCCACACACTAACATGCAAAACACACACGCAGTCACACCCTGCTCTCGGTAGAGGTCACAGCACAAGTTGGGTGTCTCTCTGAGTTCTGGTGAGACGAGGGGGCAACAAACCACTTCAGTGGCTCGCAATGGAATGTGCTGCACATGCGCAGCAGACACGTTGGGGAACCCCCCCTCCCCCGCTACCTGCCATTCATACAATGAGAGAGGGAGGGGGGGAGACAGAGAGGGGGGGGATTGATTTTAAACTCATCATTTGCAGTTTGTATGTATGGATTTCCTTTCATGGGAAAGTACATACAGTACATGCAGTACATACAGTACATAAAGTGGCTCACAAAAATGGGTTTTTTGCAACAAACCAGCAACCTCGTCAGAGTGTTAGCTGATCCGTGTGTGTTCATGTGTGTGTTCAGGTGTATTATCTGGTGTGTGTTCAGGTGTATTATCTGGTGTGTGTTCAGGTGTGTACAGGTGTATTCAGGTGTATTATCTGGTGTGTGTTCAGATGTGTGTTCAGGTGTATTATCTGGTGTGTGTTCAGGTGTGTGTTCAGGTGTGTGTTCAGTTGTATTATCTGGTGTGTATTCAGGTGTGTTCAGGTGTGTTCAGTTGTATTATCTGGTGTGTGTTCAGGTGTGTGTTCAGGTGTATGTTCAGGTGTGTGTTCAGGTGTGTGTGTCTCTGTGTGATCTTTCTTTAATGCACGCCTGCAGTGAAGCTGATTGCATCTGCTGAAACATCTGGTGAGACTGTATGTGTGTGTGTGTGTGTGTGTGTGTGTGTGTGTGTGTGTGTGTGTGTGTGTGTTCAGGTGTGTTCAGGTGTGTTCAGGTGTGTGTTCTTTCTTTCATGCACTCCTGCAGTGAAGCTGATTGCATCTGCTGAAACATCTGGTGAGACTGTGTGTGTGTGTGTGGGGGGGGTTGGGGGGGTATTTGTGGCTTGTGAATCATAGATGGTAGGCAGCACATTTTTGTCCCTCTGCCTTTTGACTTGCACAATAATTTCAAAATAAGGCAGCATGTGTGCATGTAGGTCTCCACATCAGTGCCAGTGTGTGTCTGTATGCAAAGAGTTACACTGACACCGTCACAACCATGACTGCCATCTCCGCCCACACTCTCTCCATCTCTCCATCTCTCTATCTCTCTATCTCGGTTTCCTTGTCTCCGTCTATTTCTGGACCAGCATGCCCCTAACCCTCAAATCTACACCGTGGCATAGCTCAGAGTCCAACCCCTCTCTCTCTCTCCCTCTCTCTCTCTCTCCCTCCCTCCCTCCCACCCACAGCTCTTCCTGATGAATAAATGACAAATTGATATCTGCATGTAAATTATAATTAGAGGGAGCTCATCAGAATGAACTGACTGGAGACGCAGGGAGGAAGAGGATGATGTGCAGTTATGTGCTCAGACCTTCCATTCATTATCACATGTGCACCTGCTACACCCATGCGTGCGCACACACACACACACACACACACACACACACACACACACACACACACACACACACACTCACGTGCAAACCCCCACACACATGCACAGCCAAGATTTTAAGTTTTAAAATCCATCTAGAGTCTGAGGTCTCACGAGACGCAGCCTTAATTTGCGACACGACAAAGTAATTAAAGCTGCACTGCCGCAATCTGCGGCTCTTGACCTTTTGACCTTTTCGACTCCCAAGCATTCTTTTTTATTTTTTTACTTTATTTTTTTGTCTCTCATCTCATATCCTCATCTTCAGCCGCTTCTCCGGGGTCGGGTCACGGCGGCAGAAGCTAAGTAGGGCACTCCAGACCTCCCTCTCCCCTTCAACACCCTCCAGCTCCTCCTGGGGGATCCCAAGACGTTCCCAGGCCAGATTGGACATGTAGTCCCTCCAGCGGGTTCTGGGTCTACCCCGGGGTCTCCTCCCAGCTGGACGTGCCCAGAAAACCTCCAAAGGAAGGCGCCCAGGAGGCGTCCTGATCAGATGCCCGAACCACCTCAACTGGCTCCTTTCCACGTGAAGGAGCAGCGGCTCTACTCCGAGCTCCCTCTAGATGTTCGAGCTCCTCACCCTATCTCTAAGGCTGAGCCCAGACACCCTACGGAGGAAACTCATTTCAGCCGCTTGTATCCACGATCTCATCCTTTCGGTCACTACCCAAAGCTCATGACCATAGGTGAGGGTTGGAACAAAGATTGACTGGTAAATTGAGAGCTTTGCCTTCTGGCTCAGCTCCCTCTTCACCACAACGGTCCATTACAACGTCCGCATCACTGCTGATGCTGCACCAATCCACCTGTCAGTCTCCCGCTCCATCCTATCCTCACTCATGAACAAGACCCCGCGATACTTGAACTCCTTCACTCGAGGCCACAACTCATCCCCAACCCGGTGGGAACAATCCACCGTTTCCCCGTAGGGAACCATGGCCTCAGACTTGTAGGTGCTGACTCTCATCCCGGCCATTTCACACTCAGCTGCAAACCGCCCCAGTGTGCGCTGGAGGTCACGTTCTGATGAAGCCAACAAAACCACATCATCTTCGAAGAGCAGAGATGCAATTCTGAGGTTCCCATAATGGACACACTCCTCACCTTGGCTGCGCCTTGAGATCCTGTCCATGAATGTCACAAACAGAATCGGAGACAAGGGACAACCTTGGCGGAGTCCAACACCCACTGAAAATGTGTCTGACTTTGTGCCCAGAATGCATATACAAGGCCCGGATGGCTTGCAGCAACCGCCCCGGTACCCCATACTCCCTCACTACCCCCCACAGAGTGCCCCGGGGTACACGGTCGTAAATCTTCTCCAAGTCCACAAAACACGTGTAGACTGGCTGGTCAAACTCCCATGCCTCCCTCTGGCAGTGAATGCACTAATGAAGGAGGGGGGTCCATGTTGGTGACGACATAGTCGACTACATTAGTCTCAGGAGCTGAGCAGTAAGTGAACCGGCCTAAAGAGTCCCCTCTGAGCTTACCATTAAGCATACACTAAATCATTCCCGTTTTTGTTTACAGCACTATCAGGCGTGCTTCTTGTTGTAGTGGTGGGGACAAGGTACAGAGAGGGTTGCCTGACAAGGTGGCCATTTCCCTGAGTCTCAATGCAGTCTGGCTCTGAACCTGTCCCGGCATTAAAATCCCCACACAACAGCACACTCCCCTGAGCCTGGACATGGCTGGAGTCTGTGTGGAGACTGCTAAAGAACTGATCATCGTGATATGGTGACGCCACGGGGGGGGGGGGTGCACGCTGCACACATGTACCGGTCACTGTCACAGTAAATATTGCCTTTTCTTTTCTTTTAAAATTTATTTCTGATTTCTCCCAATTTAGTGGCCAATCGATCCCTATTTTAATTCAAACACCCACCCTCGTACTGCATGCGTTCGCCAACTGCATCTCTCCGGCCGGCAGTCTGGAAGGAGTCGCCTCCCCACTTTCCTGACAAGGCGACTCCAGGCCGAACCAATGCTTTTTCCCACGCACACCCAGAGACGCATTTGTAATGTTCTGTGCCCTCTGGCTATGTTAACTTATAACATTAATAAAGCAAGGACGACTTCTCTTGTGCTGGGTGTTTATTCACCGACCGGATTCCCACTGACGTTGTTACGTACATCACGTGACTTTGTTGTGGCGCTACGGAAAGCCGTAAGGGACATTAGCAAATCAAATATTACTAGCAAATATTACATCTCCCTTTTTCTGAAAAGTGCTGCTTTCTCTGCAGAGATACAGACCACGTTGAGCACGTTTATAAGCGAATACAATCTTAATAAGAAAGAATATGAAAGTGGAACTCTTATATAACTGGACTGCAACAAAGTAGTGTAAAACATTTCCTTCACTGTCTAAATGTGACACCGTAATAACAATTCATCTTTTTTTTTATTACTGGTAACTGCAAACAGCAGGTAGGTACACAAGGTAAGTGAACGCTGTAAATATTTCTTTTCAAAACATAGCAGGTATAGTACAGGTTGGTGTAAAATTCCCTCTTTTTTTAACATTCATAAGTCAAGGATTTGTCTTGGTTTGATCGTGCGATCTGACCTCGTGGTGTAACCAGGCTGTGTGTCTGGTTGTCGCTTTTTGTTCGTGTCTGGAGGTTCAGCATGCTCTTGCTGATGGGCTTGTGTGTTGTTGTTAGCGCTGGTAACAGTCTGCTGTGAAGTGTGTGTGTGTGTGTGTGTGTGTGTGTAGTGTGAGTGTTCACTCTGCTTTGTCGCAGGTGTTGACGGTTGCGTTGGTAGATCTGACCTTCTTTGGTTTGGATGTGGTAGCTCCTGTCTGTGTTCGCTGGTCTTTCCACAGTTGCAGGTCTCCAGGATCCATCCTCCTGCCGGAAGCGGATTGGTGTGCCTGCGGGCAGGTGGGGCAGAGGTTTGGCTGTTCGGTTGTAGTATGCCTGCTGGCGCTGTTGACATACCTCTCTCCTTTTGTGAACATCCTCCTGACTGGCGATCTGTGGCTGCAGGTGTTTTGCTGTTGATGGGAGAATGGACCGCAGCCTCCGACTCATCAGTAGCTGTGCCGGTGATTTCAGGTTGTCCACCGGTGTGTTGCGATACTCCAGTAAGCTCATGTAGGGGTCTTTGTTCTCAGCTTTGGCTTTGTCCAGGATGCGTTTGGCCGTCTGGACAGTCTTCTCGGAGAGGCCGTTGCTCTGTGGGTAGTGGGGGCTTGTGGTGGTGTGTGAGAAACCCCATGTCTGTGAGAAGTTGCGGAACTCACCAGAGCTGTAGCACGGACCGTTGTCGCTGATGATAGTCTCGGGGATTCCGTGTCGAGCCATTGCTGCTTTCAGCTTCATGATGACGGCAGATGAGGTGCAGCTGTAAAGTCTCTCTAGCTCGAAGAATCTGGAGTAGTAGTCCACAGTGACTATGAAGTCCTGTGAGTTCCATGTGAATAGGTCTGTGCCTATCACTTGCCACGGCCGCTCGGGCATGGCGTGTGACATCATTGGTTCCTTTGCATTTGCGCTGCGCCGTTCTTGGCATATGCTGCATTTCTCCTCTTCGTTCTTCCCGCGAACATTAGCTCCGTTGTTTGTCGAAATCGTCTCCATGCTTCAGGTAAGTTCGCCGATTCCCAGTCCATCCGTGGAGCTGGAACGCCGTACGAATCCATATTGGGTATTTAAACTCCGCTACTCTGACACCATGTAATGATCTGTGCCCTCTGGCTATGTTAACTTATAACATTAATAAAGCAAGGACGACTTCTCTTGTGCTGGGTGTTTATTCACCGACCGGATTCCCACTGACGTTGTTACGTACATCACGTGACTTTGTTGTGGCGCTACGGAAACAGCATTCACGTGACGAACACGAGCCGACTCCGCCCCCCTCCCCAAGACAGCGCTGCCAATGATCGCTACTTCATCGAGTCCGGCCGTAGTCGGATGTGACGAGACCGGGGCGCGAACCCCGGTCCCCAGTGGGCAACCGCGTCGACACAAAGCCGATGCTTAGACCGCTACGCCACCGCGGACTTTAATATTGCCTTTTTGAGCTTGATCCAAATGTGTGTTGGGCCTTTTTTTAATTTGGGTCAGTTGGGGTGCTAAGCTTTCTCTGTACCAAATAATAACCCCACCCGAGTCTCTGCCATGTTTTACATTTTTCGTTGCTTAAGCGAGGGCAGTAAGATTCCCCCTCAGCCAGAGGGACAGTGACGTATCCACGTCTGCACGACACCGTGTTTCGGTCAGCACAATGACGTCTTGGTCATTAATATTTCTCAGGAAATCTGGGTTTGTACTTTGTGCTTCTAAGGGTGAGGAGCACACACCCTGAATACGCCACGAGCTAACAGTGACAGGTTTCATCACCACAACATGTTGTGTTGGACAGAGTGACGCACAATGGCAACACAGCTTTCAACATATTTTACAACGTTTTCTTTAATAATGTCATACAAACCATGCTAGTGTAAAATATTAGGTGTGTGTGTGCACGCGCGTGTATGTGCACATGTGTACCTGTGTGTGTGTGTGTGCGTGCGTGCGTGCACGCACACATCACTGCACATTGGGGGGATATGAAGATTGGGGTATGATTTTTGGGATATGATAATTGGGGTATGATAATTAGGATATTATTATATAGGGTATGATAACTGGGGTATGATAATTGGGAAATGATAATTAGGATATGATTTGGTAAATAATAATTAGGATATGATTTGGGATATGATAATTGGGGTATGATAATTGGGATATGATAATTAGGGTATGATTTTGGATATGATAATTGGGGTATGATAATTGGGATATGATAATAAGGGTATGATTTGGGAAATGATAATTGGGATATGATAATTGGGGTATGAAATGGTATTTTTTCATACTGTTAGTATGATGGTGTGATGTTCTCACATGATGTACTGTGTGTGTGAGTGCGCGCATGCGCGTATGTGTCCGCATGTGTGTGCGTGTGCACGTGTGCGTATGTGTCCGTGTGTGTGTGCGTTGTACTTAGCCAATCATCCTGCATATTAGTTGCAGTAGTTGCCGGACCTCTCCCGTGTCTTAATATTCTGGGTATTTTTTACCGTGCCATTGTGGTTCGGATAATGGATGGATGATGGATGGATGTAAATGGCCAATCACCACGCTCTCCGAGCCGTCCCGGTCGCTGCTCCACCCCCTCTGCTGATCCGGGGAGGGCTGCAGACTACCGCATGCCTCCTCCGATACATGTGGAGTCGCCAGCCGCCTCTTTTCACCTGACAGTGAGGAGTTTCACCAGGGCGACGTAGCACGTGGGAGGATCACGCTATTCCCCCCAGTCCCCCCCCCCCAAACAAGCGCCCCGACCGACCAGAGGAGGCGCTAGTGCAGCGCCCAGGACACAGCCACAATTCGGCTTCTCACCCGCAGACACGGCCAATTGTGTCCGTAGGGACGCCCGACCAAGCGAGAGCTAACACGGGGATTCGAACTGGCGATCCCCGTGTTGGTAGGCAACAGAATAGACCTATGCTACCCGGACACCCGGTATAAAATGAAACTTTGTAGGACTTCTCTGATATCTTGGGGGTTTTTTTTCTTTCTTTTTGTAAGAGTTGTAATGTTAACACTGGGTACGTATAGCTTGTATACTATGTTGTGTACTTTGCCTGCTAACACAGGTGTGTCCTCCAGAATACACAATGCCCAGTTTGGCAGTTCACATTACTCATAGAATTTTAATATGCGAATGTGTACAAAAAATAATAATGCCCTTGCAGAATTTCATGCAACCTCCGTGCTCAGCTTTTGCAGCACGCCGTGCAGATGGTCGCTGCACAACCCAGCTGACTTTTAATCAGAGACGATATTCACATGATTTACCACAGGCTGCAACTCCCCACCCCACCCCACCCCACCCCACCCCACCCCACCCCCTCCCCTGTAGCCCAGAGTCCCTGTCCTTACAGATAGACTCTCATTTTTGTGTTGATCCTATTCAGCTGTTGTAGCATGCTTTTGGCGGCTTGTATGCATGTGTGCGAGAGGGAGAGCGAGAGAGAGAGAGAGAGAGAGAGAGAGAGAGAGAGAGAGAGAGAGAGAGAGAGAGAGAGAGAGAGAGAGAGAGAGAGAGAGAGAGAGAGAGAGAGAGAGAGAGAGAGAGAAAGGGAGAGAGAGAGAGAGAAAGGGAGAGAGAGAGAGAAAGAGAGAGAAAGAGAGAGAGAAAGGGGAAGAGCGAGAGAGAGAGAAAGAGAGAAAGAGAGAGAGAGAGGGGGGGGAGGAGAGAAAGGGAGAGAGAGAGAGAGAGAGAGAGAGAGAGAGAGAGAGAGAGAGAGAGAGAGACCTTGACCTTTGACCAAGCCTTTAATGTTCCAATTCTTCAGTCACATCAAGATAACATCAACACAAAAACTCATATACATAGTGGAAAAACACAACAATCGCCATACACAGTAAAAACAAAGGATACACCTTCCCCCTATTTCCCCTTTTTTCAAAGATTAAGAATAAGCACTTGGTCTTCCACTGTGCACAGCACATCCCCATGTCCCCACATAGAAATAAATCCTTCTAGGTTTGAACTAAGGTTGAAGAACATGAACTCTATTTTCAGCCGAGCAGCCACTAGACCCCTGAACATGAGCATGGCGTCTGTGGACCCTGTGCCTTTCATCTTGTTCCTTCTGCTAAGCCAAATGCTCATTTTCGCCTGTCCTATCAAAAAATTAACCAAGGTGATACGTCTGCACTGTGCTGCCATGTACCTCGGACCAAAGACAAACAGGCTGTCCGCAAGAAGCTCTCCTAAACCTCTGAGCCACCGCTGCAGTACAGAGAAAAGAGGGCCCAACCTGGGACATCTAAGCCATAAGTGCTGTAGGGTTTCCTCATCATTGCAGAAAGAGCATTGACTCCCTACCCTAGGATCAAAGTGTGCCACATGTCTGTTCGTAGCCACAGCCCCGTGTACCACCCTCCACTGTAGATCCGCAGTGCGTTTCTCAATGCGGGCTTTGTACAGGGACCTCCAGCTGCCCCTGGGGGATGAGCCTGGTGCCAACAAACTCAACCACCTCGACTCCTGCACGCCGACTAGTGATGTTCTGTTGAGAACCTTTACAGTGACTGCGTACAAGGCCTTCTGTGACGTGCTTGAGAGGTCATGTAGTTCCGGCGTTTTAAAGGACAGAATGGCCCCCTTCACTTCTTCCTGCTCTTCCACTGCCGCACGGACTGACAAAGATGGAAAGACAGGCAGCATAGCTGGCTGATCCTCTCCACACTCTGCTCCTAGTACCTCCCTGAAGAAGCCAGGAAGTGCACTGATCACTTCTCCCAACAATCTCTCCATCAAACGAAGAGATTTAAAGCCAGTCTCTTGGCTCAAAATGCCCGCCGTCTTCCACTGTCCTCCTGATCTGAGACACGCTAATTTCGTAAGTCCAGCTCTTATGAGGGATCTCTGCACACTTGCCGAGCTGAGCATCCTGCAGTGTATCAGTGGGTTATGGAACAGTGGCTCCTCCCCGACACTGCCATAGAGCTGGGAGTAGTCCCTGTTGGTGCACAAGACCGTTCTCCAAGCGCGGAGAACAGATTGATAGAAGGGTGTTGTCGTGAAATCCATGCCAGCCAGGTCCAGAAAGAACAGGTGTTTGTCATAGTCCAGGTTCATGACCCTCCGAAGCAACACAGACGCCGTTCCACTCCAAAGTCGCTGGTCATGGTATAAAAGGCGCTGCACAGTTTGAAGGCGAAAGGCCATGATGCGACTGCGGAGGTCAATCAGGCCCTGGCCTCCTTCCAGCATTGGTAGGAACAGCACAGCAGACTTGGTCCAGTGAAAGCCTCCCCAGAAGAAGTCCACTAGCGTCTTCTGTACTTCCCGTATGAGCGTGTCCGGAGGTTCTAAAACTGTAAACCGGTGCCAGAACATCGAGGCAATCAAGTTGTTAACAATCAAGACCCTCCCCCTATAGGACAACTGAGGCTGGATCCAAGTCCACCTAGACAATCGGGCACTGACCTTCTCGGTTAAACCCTCCCAGTTTTTGCTCAGGAAGCGGTCACTGCCTAGAAAGACACCTAGGCATTTTATCCCGTCTGTATTCCACTGCAGCCCCGCTGGTAATGTCGGCTTTTCTCTATTGGTCCACTCCCCCAGCAAGAGGCCCTCGGATTTTGACCAATTAACCTTTGCAGAGGAAGCTTGTTCGTATAAGGCCAATTTCTGTTTGAGAAAATGTACATCGTTTTGGGTTGTTATGAAAACCGTGATATCATCAGCGTATGCTGATAAGCTAACTGCAGTGGTGATCTTCCCTGAAAAGGTTAGCCCTGGGAGCCCCTGCCTGAGCTGAAATAAAAGTGGTTCAATGGCCAGGGAGTGCAGCATCCCAGATAAGGGACAACCCTGTCTGATACCCCTCCTAACAGAGACAGGTCGGCTGAGTCCACCTCCTACCTTCAACAGAACACTGGCGCCGGAATACAACAACTTGATCCAGTTAACAAATTTATCCCCAAAACCAAAACCTTTAAGTGTTTGGAACAGATAGCAATGATCTATCCTGTCAAAAGCCTTCTCTTGATCTAAGGAAAGCAGGCCAACATCCAGCTCCTGGAGCTTAGATATGGCAATAATGTCACGTATCACAAAAAAGATTATCCTTAATTGTATGGTCAGGAACACAGTACGTCTGGCTGTAATGTACAACCGTGTCCATACACTGTTTGAGTCTATTCGAAAAGCATTTTGCAATGATCTTATAGTCAGTACACAACAATGAAACTGGCCTCCAGTTTTTCAGTAGGCCAAGAGCTCCCTTTTTTGGTAGCAGTGTCAGGACAGCCCGTCTACAACTCAAAGGTAGAGTTCCAGAGTTCAAACATTCTCTAAAAACATCGTGTAAGTCTCGTCCAATTTGGGTCCAAAACGTCTTGTAGAACTCTGAAGGAAGTCCATCAACTGCAGAGGCTTTGCCACAGCTGAGCTGCTGAACCGCCGCAGACATCTCATCAAAGGAGACGGGGGACTCCAGCGAAGTCACCTGTGTTTCACCCAGCTGAGGCAGTCCCTCCAGTATCTCCCCCACACAGCCAGAGTCACAGGTCTCCGCACTGAACAGGCTGCTGTAGAAGTCTATGGCCAACTTCCTCATCTCTGATGGATCAGTTGTTGTTGCCCCACTGGGAAGTTTGAGGTGCATCATCACATTATTCTTTCTAATTTTCTTCTCGAGTTTAAAGAAAAAAGAAGTTGGAGCATCTATGTCTTTGATGGTGGCAAGTCGGGTCCTGATTAAAGCGCCCTTTGCCCTCTCATGTAGGAACCTACCTAAAGCCTTCCTCCTACTTTCCAAAGTGCTGCTGTCACCATCATGTCCAATAATTACTTCGCCTTCTAATATCCTAATTTCTCTCTCTAATTCATCAAGACAAAGTTTCTCCACACCGAGAGTGTGTTGTTTGTATTGCTGACAGAAAATCCTAATTTGTGTTTTTCCTACCTCCCACCATCGAGCTAAGCTCTCAAAATCCTTCTTCCTCAGCCCCCAATGACTCCAGAAGTCAGAGAAGAACTGACAGAAGGCTTTATCCTGCGTTAGCCGCACATCGAAATGCCAGTGGGAACAGTGTCGAAATTGAACTTGTAAAGAAAAATCTGCCACTACTAAATGGTGATCTGAAAATCCTACAGGTGATATCGTGGACTTAATCAACCTGTTGTTGTATGTGTGATTGAGGTAAATCCTGTCAAACCTGGCTGCCCTCACACTACCCTCCACAGCTTTTACCCATGTGTACTGCCTAACTGTTGGATTAAGTGTCCTCCAAACATCCGTAAGGTCGTTTTCTGCAACCACAGTGGACAGAAAAGAAGCTGACGGTGGATGGGGCTCTTCTGAGTTTCTGTCAACTGTAGGGTGTGTAGTGCAATTCCAGTCTCCTCCCACCACTATGATTGAGCCACTATTAAATTGTTTGAGTTTATCCCTCAGTTTGCTAAACAATCTCAAGCGACCAGTGCCTGTATTATAAGCATATACATTTATAAACACAAAGGGTATTTCTTGGATTGTTGCCTGAACTACCTGGATCCTGCCCTGCTCCACTTCACATGTCAAAACATTTGTCAAAAGGAGGCGCCGCGAAAAGAGAACAGCTACACCTGCACTAAAGTTGGTACCATGGCTCAAAAAAGCCTGGCCTGCCCAACTCATTCCCCACTCTATCTCGTGGTCTGCGGAGCTGTGTGTTTCCTGTAGGAAGAGCACATCTATGTTCTTAGCTCTAATCAGCTCAGCTACCACACCTCGCTTAACTCTATCCCGTCCTCCGTTAATATTTAGACTCCTTACTCGCAAACCGTCCATTAAAAGAAGAGAGAAAAGGAAGGATAAGACAGTGAAACCTTTCCAAGAGAGAAAAACCACCTTTTGTGTGTCACATATATATTTCAGTTTTGTACATGTAAAGAAACCTTCCCTCGCTTTTCTTTCCTGAGTTTCGTCAGAATCTTCTTCAGACGAAACCTCTTCTGCTTACTGAGCTCTTCATATCCAGCTGTTTTTCTAATTTTCATAACAGAACTAACAAACCTGTCCACATCCGAGAAGAAATCTGTTACATCCACAGACTGTCTGCCATAGGTTTCGTCAAGGAAATCATTAATCTCTTTCAATGGGTATGACTGCTGATCATCTTGCGACACAATATCAGCAAACTGAGATAGGCTATCATCCTCTAACATGTCCTCATCTTCATTTCCAGCGTTTTCACAGTGTGACTCACCTGCAGAGACCTGACTCTCAGCCTCGGCTGGGTGACTGTCTCCCGCTGGTTCTGTCTGTCCTTCGTCTCTGCATACATCCGCATCCTGTGCTTCAGTACCACTCAGATTACCATCATTTACAGTATTGCTGTCCTGTTCAGTTGTTACATTTCCTTCCGTACCAGGTTGCGTTTCACCGGTTACGGTATCTCCTGCCGCCTGCTGCGCCGTTTGCGGGCTACCGCCCTCAGCGGCGCCGTCAGGCTGTGGCTCGCCTGTACTGCTGCCCGCTGTGGGCTCCCTGTGCGGGCAAGATGAGCGTTTGTGGCCGACATCGCCGCACTCAAAACACTTCATGCTGCCAGAGCTCGCACACAAAGTGTAGAAGCCGTGTTCGTATTTGACCTTAAATGACACTTGTATTTGTTCTGAGGGATCATTTAAATACATGAAGGCCTGTCTCCGCAGGGAGTTAACATGCTGCAGTCTGGCGTCGCCACAACCCAGACGGACTGTTCTGAACCCGCCAGCAAACTTCCCGAAACGACCCAGTTCTTTCTCAATGAGCTCGTTCGGGATAAACGGAGGTACGCCTGACACGGTAACACGTGTCGACGGCACAAACAATGGCGAGACGGCTACAAACAAATCGTCTAGCACCAGGCCCCTCTCCACCAACAGGTGGACTAAACGCTCCTCTCGGAGAAAAGCCACCACGGCTTTGTTCATCCGAGAGCCGTAGGTGATGTTCTCATAGCCGACCTGTTCTCCTGCAGCCAGGAGAACCTGTTCCACAGTGTACCGCGGGTCGACCACGACTCTAACCCCGTGTCTGATAGACAGGGGAGGCGAGCCCTCACCGGGGAGGGACGCCATATTGCACACCACCAACCTCCCACCAGCCACTCCAGTCACTTTCCAACAACCAACGACGAAGTAAAATTAAACTTCCCTCACATTACCATGTAGAGAAGAAAAGAAAAGAAAAGAAAAGTGAAAGCAGTAGAGAACAAGTGAATTAATCCAAAAAACACGCTCAAGCTCATTCAACGCCCTCACTCACGCTGACGTACCCAACCTTCCCGCATGCAGTGCAGAGAGAGAGAGAGAGAGAGAGAGAGAGAGAGAGAGAGAGAGAGAGAGAGAGAGAGAGAGAGAGAAAGAAAGAGAGCGAGAGAGAAACAGATAATTTTTTTTGGAATTTTAAACCAAGTCTTTATTCAACAGAAAAATTTAGACAAAAAGCAGACTTGAAATCCCTCCGAACATAAACAATACTTGTCGAGGTATAAACAATCAATAAGCATTTTTTTACAAGCCCAAGAAAAACATTAATTCACCGACAACTCAAAAAATAAAAAACAGGTAAGACCTCTTTTATCCATGTTCTTTAGAAAAGACCAGCTCATCTTTTATGGTGGAACACAGCAGCCCTTTATAACACCACAAGGTTGTGAATGTGACCAGGTCTTTCATTGCCTTGTAGTAATTGAAGTCTACTTTTATCCTGGCCTTGACCATCCTGCAGAACAACAGTTCAACATGACATTCTATACATTCTTTAATTCTCTTTTTACGGCTCACATAGATAGCCATCTTTGCCTGCCCTGAAATAAAGTTTAAGAGTTGACATTTAAATTTTACACGTTGACTATATTTGAAACCAAAAATGAAATTCTGTTTGCAGAAACTTTCCCCAGATGATCTAAATAAGCGGTCTAGTAGCAGGAACAGGGGTGTAAGCCTCACACATTCTGAAAAGCAATGAAACACTGTTTCTCTCTGGGCACAATAGGGACAGCTGTCATTCACATTAGGGTCTAGCACAGAAACAAAAGCATTGACCGCCACTATGCCATGTAAGACCCTCCACTGCAGATCACCAGCTTTTTTAATTAACGGTGGTTTGTATAAGCCCCTCCAGACTGGCTTCACATTCTCCCCCAAGCCCAGCTGGGCTCTCCAGGGTGTATCAGTTCGACCACTCAGTTTATCTTTATTCAAGACTTTTACAAGCATATTATATATGGTCTTACCTTTAAGTACATTCAGCCTTTCATTAAGAGCATTTCCCAAATCCAAAAGTGGCCCCATACAATTTTTCAGATCAGGAACAACCTTTAAAACAGGAAATGGATCCTCACAATTGGGATGAGTAGAACCACTGCAGTATGATGTCAAAAGCCCCCGTTCTACTGCTGTGAGCTGACCGTTCCACTTAAGTGGTACCCGACTAAGGAGGCGCGTAGATTTCACTCCCAGGTGAGATGCTAGAGTGGCAGCGTTGTCAAGATTGGGCCCAGCCAGCTCCACCACCTGACCCAATGTGACGACCTTTGCCTGGCAGAACAGCTTTGATACCATGGGTCCAAAGTCGCAGAACGTGTCCATAGGCCCACCATACACCACCGAATCTTTTAGAAGCCAGCTCAGAGAGTCAAAACAGCCCATTCTCTCCTTCTTGAACATATTCCACACTCTCATGAGCCCACGATAAAATCCAGGCAATCCGTTGAGGTCTGAGTTCTTAATAGTCATTAGGAACAAGGGCAGGTCTATTCCGAGTCCACAACACCGTCGAAGTATTTTACAGGCTGCTGGTCGCCACACTAGATCTCTAGGCCCAGTGAGCAATCTTTGAATGAACTGGAGGTGGAAGGCTGCACCCCTGCTGGCCAGATGGACTAGCCCTTGACCCCCCTCATCTTTAGGAAGGTACAGCACACTCTGAGGAATCCAGTGCAAGTTGTCCCAGAAAAAGTTCACCAGCACAGCCTGAATCTTGGCCAGGAGGTTGGTTGGAGGATCAACGCATGTTAATCGATGCCATAGCGTTGATGACACCAGGTTGTTGATTACTAACATGCGCCCCCTATACGACAGTTTTGGTAGAATCCATTTCCACTTCCTAAGACGCCCTTCAACTTTTTCCAAGACATTCTCCCAATTCTTATTTGAGAAGGTGTCATTCCCCACAAACACTCCGAGATATTTCACCCCTCCCCTTTTCCAGGTCAATCCCCCAGGTAACATGAGTTTACTGTTCAGTCCCTCTCCTACCATCAGGGCCTCACTTTTTCCCCAGTTTACCCTAGCCGATGATATCTGACCAAACTTGATAACATTTTTTACTAAGACATCAACATCTCTTTGGTCCTTTACAAAAACAGCTACATCATCGGCATAGGCAGAGAGCTTAAAAGTTGTGCCGCAACCAGCAAAAGCAACTCCAGACAACTCACACCTCAATTTATGCAACAGGGGCTCAATGGCCAGGGAGTACAACATTCCAGACAAAGAACATCCCTGCCTGATTCCCCTTTGAACCTTAAAAGGAGCACTCAAACCACCGTTAATTTTAAGTACACTCTCAATGTCACTGTACAAAACCTTGATCGTAGCTATAAAACCTGGGCTGAGACCGAAAGCTTTCATGGTTTGCCACAAGTGCTGGTGTTCAACCCGGTCAAAAGCCTTTTCCTGATCTATGGAAATAAGACCAGTTTCAACTCCCAATGAACTAGAGATGTCCAAAACGTCCCTAATTAATGCAATGTTGTCAGTGATCAGCCTACCGGGCACACAGTAAGTCTGGTCAACATGGATGACCTCCTTCATCACCTTTCTCAGTCTGTTTGCTAGCACCTTAGAAAAGATCTTGTAATCGGTGCAGAGCAAGGACACTGGCCGCCAGTTCTTAATGTCCTGCAGATCCCCTTTCTTCGGCAAGAGAGTAATGACGGCCCTTCTGCAACTCTGGGGCAATCGCCCCTCAGTTGCACTATTCCTCAGTACAGTCAACAAATCCCCTCCGAGCACCGGACAAAAAGACTTATAGAAGTCAACAGGTAACCCGTCTATACCAGGTGCCTTGCCACTTCCCAGACTTTGCAGGGCGTCATGAAGTTCTTCAGGGGACAGTTGAGCCTCGAGGTCTGTATTGAGTGCTACCTCAACCTTTTTTAGCCCACGATAGAATGACTCAGCCCCCAGCACATCCTGCCTGAGTTCGCTCTTATAGAGGTCACTGTAGAACCCTGCTGCGTATTTCAGAATTCCAGAAAAATCTGACAGCTGCACACCAGTGTTAGTACGCAGAGAGTGAATGGTTTTTCTCTGCCCATTCTTGCGCTCTAGACTAAGAAAAAGTGAGAAGGAGCATCCATATGTGTGGCGTTCAGAAAGCGTGAGCGGACCAGTGCCCCCTGTGCTGTAATACCCAGCAGGCTAGCCAAAGCAGACTTTCTGGATTTGAGAGCTTCTACATGGCCTCTGTCTCCTGTGGAATCTGCCAAATTCTGCAGTTCCACCATTTCATCCTCTAGATCTCTCATAGATCTGGCTATGTCTCTGGTGACACTTAGTGTACTGCTGGCAAAACTGCTTTATCTGACACTTGCCAATGTCCCACCATTGCTGCAGAGAAATAAATTCAGACCTTCAGATCCTATATTGGCCCCAGAAAAACTTAAA
>NC_079212.1:48125644-48165644 GCF_029633865.1 Lampris incognitus | reverse complement strand
ACCTTCAACAGAACACTGGCTCCGGAATACAACAACTTGATCCAGTTAACAAATTTATCCCCAAAACCAAAACCTTTAAGTGTTTTGAACAGATAGCAATGATCTGTCCTGTCAAAAGCCTTCTCTTGATCTAAGGAAAGCAGGCCAACATCCAGCTCCTGGAGCTTAGATATGGCAATAATGTCACGTATCAAAAAAAGTTTATCCTTAATTGTACGGTCAGGAACACAGTACGTCTGGCTGTAATGTACAACCGTGTCCATACACTGTTTGAGTATATTTGAAAAGCATTTTGCAATGATCTTATAGTCAGTACACAACAATGAAACTGGCCTCCAGTTTTTCAGTAGGCCAAGAGCTCCCTTTTTTGGTAGCAGTGTCAGGACAGCCCGTCTACAACTCAAAGGTAGAGTTCCAGAGTTCAAACATTCTTTAAAAACATCGTGTAGGTCTCGTCCAATTTGAGTCCAAAACGTCTTGTAGAACTCTGAAGGAAGTCCATCAACTCCAGAGGCTTTGCCACAGCTGAGCTGCTGAACCGCCGCAGACATCTCATCAAAGGAGACGGGGGACTCCAGCGAAGTCACCTGTGTTTCACCCAGCTGAGGCAGTCCCTCCAGTATCTCCCCCACACAGCCAGAGTCACAGGTCTCCGCACTGAACAGGCTGCTGTAGAAGTCTATGGTCAACTTCCTCATCTCTGATGGATCAGTTGTAATTGCCCCACTGGGAAGTTTGAGGTGCATCATCACATTGTTCTTTCTAATTTTCCTCTCGAGTTTAAAGAAAAAAGAAGTTGGAGCATCTATGTCTTTGATGGTGGCAAGTCGGGTCCTGATTAAAGCACCCTTTGCTCTCTCATGTAGGAACCTACCTAAAGCCTTCCTCCGACTTTCCAAAGTGCTGCTGTCACCATCATGTCCAATAATTACTTCGCCTTCTAATATCCTAATTTCTCTCTCTAATTCATCAAGACAAAGTTTCTCCACACCGAGAGTGTGTTGTTTGTATTGCTGACAGAAAATCCTAATTTGTGTTTTTCCTACCTCCCACCATCGAGCTAAGCTCTCAAAATCCTTCTTCCTCAGCCCCCAATGACTCCAGAAGTCAGAGAAGAACTGACAGAAGGCTTTATCCTGCGTTAGCCGCACATCGAAGTGCCAGTGGGAACAGTGTCGAAATTGAACTTGTAAAGAAAAATCTGCCACTACTAAATGGTGATCTGAAAATCCCACAGGTGATATCGTGGACGTAATCAACCTGTTGTTGTATGTTTGATTGAGGTAAATCCTGTCCAACCTGGCTGCCCTCACACTACCCTCCGCAGCTTTTACCCATGTGTACTGCCTAACTGTTGGATTAAGTGTCCTCCAAACATCCGTAAGGTCGTTTTCTGCAACCATAGTGGACAGAAAAGAAGCTGACGGTGGATGGGGCTCTTCTGAATTTCTGTCAACTGTAGGGTGTGTAGTGCAATTCCAGTCTCCTCCCACCACTATGATTGAGCCACTATTAAATTGTTTGAGTTTATCCCTCAGTTTGCTAAACAATCTCAAGCGATCAGTGCCTGTATTATAAGCATACACATTTATAAACACAATGGGTATTTCTTGGATTGTTGCCTGAACTACCTGGATCCTGCCCTGCTCCACTTCACATGTCAAAACATTTGTCAAAAGGAGGCGCTGCGAGAAAAGAACAGCTACACCTGCACTAAAGTTGGTACCATGGCTCAAAAAAGCCTGGCCTGCCCAACTCATTCCCCACCCTATCTCGTTGTCTGCAGAGCTGTGTGTTTCCTGTAGGAAGAGCACATCTATGTTCTTAGCTCTAATCAGCTCAGCTACCACACCCCGCTTAACTCTATCTCGTCCTCCGTTAATATTTAGACTCCCTACTCGCAAATCGTCCATTAAAAAGAAGAGAGAAAAGGAAGGCTAAGACAGTGAGAACTTTCCAAGAGAGAAAAAAAACCACCTTTTGTGTATCACATATATTTCAGTTTTGTACATGTAAAGAAACCATTCCTTGCTTTTCTTTCCTGAGTTTAGTCAGAATCTTCTTCAGACGAAACCTCTTCTGCTTACTGAGCTCCTCATATCCAGCTGTTTTTCTAATTTTCATAACAGAACTAACAAACCTGTCCACATCCGAGAAGAAATCTGTTACATCCACAGACTGTCTGCCATAGGTTTCGTCAAGGAAATCATTAATCTCTTTTAATGAGTATGACTGCTGATCATCTTGCGACACAATATCAGCAAACTGAGATAGGCTATCATCCTCTAACATGTCCTCATCTTCATTTCCAGCGTTTTCACAGTGTGACTCACCTGCAGAGACCTGACTCTCAGCCTCGGCTGGGTGACTGTCTCCCGCTGGTTCTGTCTGTCCTTCGTCTCTGCATACATCCGCATCCTGTGCTTCAGTACCACTCAGATTACCATCATTTACAGTATTGCTGTCCTGTTCAGTTGTTACATTTCCTTCCGTACCAGGTTGCGTTTCACCGGTTACGGTATCTCCTGCCGCCTGCTGCGCCGTTTGCGGGCTACCGCCCTCAGCGGCGCCGTCAGGCTGTGGCTCGCCTGTACTGCTGCCCGCTGTGGGCTCCCTGTGCGGGCAAGATGAGCGTTTGTGGCCGACATCGCCGCACTCAAAACACTTCATGCTGCCAGAGCTCGCACACAAAGTGTAGAAGCCGTGTTCGTATTTGACCTTAAATGACACTTGTATTTGTTCTGAGGGATCATTTAAATACATGAAGGCCTGTCTCCGCAGGGAGTTAACATGCTGCAGTCTGGCGTCGCCACAACCCAGACGGACTGTTCTGAACCCGCCAGCAAACTTCCCGAAACGACCCAGTTCTTTCTCAATGAGCTCGTTCGGGATAAACGGAGGTACGCCTGACACGGTAACACGTGTCGACGGCACAAACAATGGCGAGACGGCTACAAACAGATCGTCCAGCACCAGGCCCCTCTCCACCAACAGGTGGACTAAACGCTCCTCTCGGAGAAAAGCCACCACGGCTTTATTCATCCGAGAGCCGTAGGTGATGTTCTCATAACCGACCTGTTCTCCTGCAGCCAGGAGAACCTGTTCCACAGTGTACCGCGGGTCGACCACGACTCTAACCCCGTGTCTGATAGACAGGGGAGGCGAGCCCTCGCCGGGGAGGGACGCCATATTGCACACCACCAAACTCCCACCAGCTACTCCGGTCACTTTCCAACAACCAACGACGAAGTAAAATTAAACTTCCCTCAATTTACCATGTAAAGAAGAAAAGAAAAGTGAAAGCAGTAGAGAACAAGTGAATTAATCCAAAAAACACGCTCAAGCTCATTCAACGCCCTCACTCACGCTGACGTACCCAACCTTCCCGCATGCAGTGCAGAGAGAGAGAGAGAGCGAGCGAGAGAGAAAGAGAGAGAGAGAAAGAGAAAGAGAGAGAGAGAGAGGGAGGGAGAGTGAGAGAGTTGTCCTCTCCATTGATGGCAGGGAGTGTGAGGCCACACTAATGATCTGGTGGTGACAGGCCCGCTGTGTGATTGTGTCTTCGGGCTCTATTTTAATGATGTAAGTGCACAGTCTCATGTAAACACCCGAATGAGGCGTCCGGGTGGCGTAGCAGTCTATTTCGTTGCCTATCAACACGGGGATCGGCCGTTCGAATCCCCGTGTTACCTCCAGCTTGGTCGGGCGTCCCGACAGACCTACAGACGAGATTTAATTGGCCGTGTCTGCAGGTGGGAAGCCGGATGTGGGTATGCGTCCTGGTCGTTGCACTAGCGCCTCCTCTGGTCGGTCGGGGCGCCTGTTCGGGGAGGAGGGGGGAATAGCGTGATTCTCCCACGCGCTACGTCCCCCGGTGAAGCTCCTCACTGTCAGGTGAAAAGAAGCGGCAGGCGACTCCACATGTATCGGAGGAGGCATGCGGTAGTCTGCAGCCCTCCCCGGATCGGCAGAGGAGGTGGAGCAGCAGCGACCGGGACGGCTCGGAAGAGTGGAGTATTTGGACAGGTGCAGTTGGTGAGAAAAAGTGGGAAAATCCACCTCCCCCAAAAACCCCCACCCGTAGTAAAATCTTGTGCAAGCTATTCAGCTCTAAGTGGGACGCGGGTCCATCAACAGTCCGTGCAGCTGCCATGACACCGTGCTTCTCCACAGTCGAGTGTGCCTGCTCAAGCTGGAGCCGATCACCTCCCACCAAACTGGTCCGCGTGGCTTCAAATGACACCTGCTGCATGGTCACGGGACGCATTAAGACAACATCCGCCCCGTGCATCTATGCCCTCGCCTGCACCGCCCCCCCCTACATCAGACGATCTGGCATCACCCGAGATGAACGAAGAACGCAGGAGCTTGACATGAGACACCACCCCCTTGCATGGTCATGCAGCAACTCCACCTAGGATGAGCTCCAGAAGCAGCTTTGTGCAGATGGCAGACGACCAAACAAGAAGCAAGGACCAACATATGGAAAGAGGAATGGAGACGATACGACAACCAGGCTCCTGGATGGCTGGACAGAGGAAGTACACCACATGAACGCCTTGCTGGTGGTCTTGACCTTGAATGGGCAGCCTGGAAGTCTCTAAATAGACTGCGTGTGAAGCAGTGAGTAAAGCACCGATGAAAGGCTGGAACCACACGTCAGAAGACACACGCAGCCGTGGAACAGTGCGGACCACGGTCCACCTGCTGGATTGGGCCCCCGGCGTAGCCCAGAAGACCTGGCAGAACCCACCCCCGTCAGCTGTGGTCTGTGCTCAAAATTGGCGGAACAACGTTTGAGATCGCTACAGACTCGAACGAAGAAGATGAAGCACGCGGTCTATAAAGCGCGTGTGCGTGTAGCGCGTGTCCAAATCCACGTGTGCTAGTTTAACGGCGGATGAGCTGAGCTCAAAGTGAGGCGCGTGGTCCACAGGTTTGACTTGGTCTCTTAATCAGTCAGAGGTGTTTTGGGCGTAACATGAAATAAGCCAGTTAGTGCCATCTACCAATCCCTTTAAAAGCCAGGTGTACTTGCACCTTGGCGGATTGCTATTATGATGGTGGACTGCGTGTTGTGCACCCGCCGATGTAGGCACCTTAATGATGCGCCCTCAAAATAACAGTAGAATACTGCGCCGCTGACGTCAGACCTCTACTTCAGCAGGTTTTTGTGCTCTTTTCACAAAGAAGTGGAATCTTCGGTGTTGATTTTGGTGGACTAGTGGGCCTAAATTAAAACATATCTCGAGGGTCCGCGGTGGTGTAGCGGTCTAAGCATCGGCTTTGTGTCGATGCGGTTGCCCACTGGGGACCGGGGTTCGCGCCCCGGTCTCGTCAGATCCGACTATGGGCGGACTCGATGAAGCAGCAATCATTGGCAACGCTGTCTTCGGGAGGGGGCGGAGTTGGCTTGTGTTCGTCACGTGAATGCGTCTCTGGGTGTGTCGGAAAAACCAGTGGTTCGGCCTGGAGTCGCCTTGTCACGGAAGTGGGGAGGCGTCTCCTGGCGAACGCATGCAATACGAGGGTGGGTGTTTGAATTAAAATAGGGATCGATTGGCCACTAAATTGGGAGAAATCAGAAATAAATTTATAAAAAACATATCTCGGTACCTGGACTGGCGGCCTGTCCAGGGTGTCTCCCCGCCTGCCGCCCAATGCCTGCTGGGATAGGCTCCAGCATCCCCGCCACCCTGAGAGCAGGATAAGCGGTCCAGATAATGGCATGGAATGACTTCGGACCAGGTTCTTGTTGGTCAATCATGCAACCACTTTCTGCTGCCTCGAGATAGCAATGCGGCAACAATGCCCGACCCACCTCATTTTAAGACCAACACGCTCATGGGCGCTCAGACGGGCACGAGTGTATTTGCTATTTAAAAATGTGGGCTAGGTCGGTCCGAAAACTAGCAATGAGACTTGTGCTTTGCTTTACGCCGGGGGTGAGACAGGGCCCTAAGTGTCTCTTTATACAAATGCGTGTGCATGCGTGTGCATGTTTGCATTGCGCCACTGCAGCCTCCCAACATGTGGTGACTGGCTAACGCCACAAACTGGGTGTGACTTTGTGAGTCACTGCTTCTGCATCTGTCACGGCCGCCATCACGTGTGTCAACAGGCTGTGGCCCGTCTACAGCGCCCCTCGCGGTGTAGCCGAGAACCAAGCGAAGGGAAGACCTTTAGCTTGATGAAGGTTCTTTGTGGTCCTATAGGCTCTGTGTTACACAAGCCACCTGCTTTTATGCAAGCGTCTGGCACTGCACCGGCTAGCTAGTCTGCGCAAACTGTTCAGGTTTAAGTCAATTAAAGGTGTGCATGTGCTGAGACGGGAATGTCCTGTGACTATCCCTGCTACTGTGGTAACTACTATGTAGTAGTAATAATAATAATAATAATACCTAATGTTTTTTTTTGAAATAACCAAACTTTTATATTTCTTGCAATGTAACCATGTGACTGTTTCAGTGCTCCCCATTCATGTGCCATGGAGGGCCAAGGGATGCAGGTTTTCACTCCAGTCCACCACTACGCTAGCTGATTTCACTGCTTAACACATCTCCAGCTAGACAGGAGAGGACTAGCCAGTGAAACCAGACGGTGTAGTCTCGAGGTGTTATGAAAACCTATATACACATGCCCCCCCCCCCCCCATGGTGCATGGCTGAGGATCACAACATAACAGCACAAGAGAAATACAAAAGTGCCCTTGGAATGATTGTGTACATCCATGTGCAGAAATCAACTAATAAAGAATATGATTTAGTAAGAGACATCATTCAAACAGCAGAGAACAGAATAAGACTCTACTACTACGACTATTATTTTTGGCTGGGGTCGCCCCAGTGGATCAAGGAATCGCCCCAGCGGATCATCCATTTCGTTCTCTTGCTGTCCTCTGCATCTTCCTCTGTCACGCCAGCCACCTGCATGCCCTCCCTCGCCACATCCATAATCCTCCTCTTTGGCCTTCCTCTTTTCCTCATAGTATCAGCATTCAAAGTTCTGACTCTCACCTCCCCACTCCTACCCTTCCTCCTCTGTCGCTGCCTCCGGACATGCCTTCCCCCTCTCCTTCTCCTTCCCCCAACGGTAGCATAGTTTCCACCAGCACCCTGCTGGCCAACAGTACCGGTGGCGGTCGTTGGTAACCCGGGCCTCGACCGATCTGGTATGGAAATCTGATTTCTGATCCGCATATTTGATTTGGCAAAGATTTTATGCCGGATGCCCTCCCTCACACACCCCCCCCCCCCGTTTATCCGGGCTTGGGACCGGCACTAAGAATGCACTGGCTTGTGCATCTTCAGTGGCTGGGTTAAGTAACAAAATTCGAGTATGATTCCAATAAAGCTCATGATTTGTGTATCAAGAGTGTTGTCTCTCATAGGAAGACTTATTTTGTCCCTTACAGGAATAGATAATGTGACTAATGTAACTGACGCCATTATGTACATGCATGGCTTGGTAGCTTGTAATACTTAGAGCCCACAAGAAAAGTTCTGGGCATGTTTGACTGTATGTGTGAAAGTTGTGAGAGTTGTTGTGTCGCGACTTTGAGGCACCATGTATCCAACCCAGACAGAATCCGGATGTGGGCCACTTCAGGCAATGATGCGGCACTGATGGCCTTCTTCTGGCCCTGACAACATGGGTGTGAGCCTGAAGTGGCCCACATGTATAATAGCAAATATGGCCCAGATATGCCAAATCAAATGTGGGCCTTTTTTGGCAAAGATGTGGTGTTCTGGGCAACATGTGATCTGGATGTGACCCTGAACAGGTCCGTGTGGTAAATGGTGAATATGGCCCAAATACCACAAAACAAATATGGGCCACCTTTGGCAAATATGTGGCACATGGGGCATTGCTATGGCTTGGTTCTGGCCCAGATCTGGCAAACAGGAGTGGACCGCCCAAGTGCTATCATTCCACGTGGGCCAGATGAAGTGTCGGGTATGGGATGGGTCCGGGCCGCAGCAACTTTGTTATCTGGGAAGGGACAAAGTGTGTAAACCGGATCACTTTTGCTGACAAAATGGTAAAACATGACTCAGAAGGCAGCTAGTATATGAATTAGACTACCAATGTCCTTTAGTGCAGGGAAACAGTCTGCGTTATGGTGCCACCTTTGAAAAATAGTTCTTAATTAATTCTGCTTAATGATATATTTTAGCTGTACAACTACTCCTACTCCTACTCCTACTCCTACTTTTGGCTGCTCCCATTAGGGGGCGCCCCAGCGGATCATCCGTTTCCATCTCTTCCTGTCCTCTGCATCTTCCTCTGTCACACCAGCCACCTGCATGTCCTCCCTCACCACATCCATAAACCTCCTCTTTGGCCTTCCTCTTCTCCTCTTCCCTGGCAGCTCCATATTCAACATCCTTCTCCCAATATACCCAGCATCTCTCCTCCACAGATGTCCAAACCATCTCAATCTTGCCTCTCTTGCTGACCTGAGCTGTCCCTCTAATATACTCATTCCTAATCCTGTCCTTCTTCATCACTCACAGTGAAAATCTTAGCATCTTCAACTCTGCTACCTCCAGCTCCACCTCCTGTCTTTTCCTCAGTGCCGCTGTCTCCAAACCATACAACATAGCTGGTCTCACAACCTAGATAGCAAAATTGCTGTGGCCCGGACCCGCCCCACACCCGACACTTAATCCGGCCCACATACCGTGTGGAATGATGGCACTTGGGCGGTCCGCTCCTGTTTGCCAGATCTGGGCCAGAACCAAGCCATAGCAATGCCGCATGTGCCACATATTTGCCAAAGGTGGCCCATATTTGTTTTGTGATATTTGGGCCATATTCACCATTTACCACACGGGCCACTTCAGGGTCACATCCAGATTACATGTTGCCCAGAGCACCGCATCTTTGCCAAAAAAGGCCCACATTTGATTTAGCATATTTGGGCCATGTGGGCCACTTCAGGCTCACATCCATTTTGTCAGGGCCAGAAGAAGGCCATCAGTGCCGCATCATTGCCTGAAGTGGCCCACATCCGGATGCTGTCTGGGAACCATCTTGTAATCCTTCCCTTTAACTCTTGCTGGTACCCTTCTGTCGCAAATCACTCCTGACACTCTTCTCCACCCACTCTACCCTGCCTGCACTCTCTTCTGCACTCCCCGTTACCTAGTACAGTTGACCCCAAGTATTTAAAGTCATACGACTAATAGATTTGAGCTGTATTAGCACTTTATTTTCACTCACTCAAGTGAATTGTGTTCATATGAATTTATCTTCCAAACTGTGTGTTTCCATCATGTTTTCTGTTTCCTTTAAAAGTATTATCTAGCTGCTAACCTTTTGAATCATTCATGCCGCAGGTAATGAGCCATCACCCTTGGGTTCGGTGGAGAGCTACAACCCAGTGAAGCGTCGCTGGGAGTGTGTGGTACCCATGCCCACCGCCCGCTGCTCCTCTGCAGCCCTGCAGACTACAAACATGCTCTTTCTCATCGGCGGTGTAGCCCAAGGACCCAGTAATGCTGTGGAAGCCCTTTGCTGGCAAGAGACTGTGTGACACATACCCACACACACACACACACACACACACACACACACACACACACACACACACACACACACACACACACACACACACACGGCTGTGCTCATGCTCACACCCAGACAAACACATCCACAAACTCACAAGGGTTCTTAGATGCTAACAAAAACCTGTGCATTAACACACATATGAATGTGCAACATGCACCCATGAACACCATGATGACCCACTCAGACGCTTTTCTCCCTTGGAGGATGAGACGGACTTCAGTTATCCCGTCCACTAGCGTTCAAGGGAGGCTTTTCCAACTTCTGTGAGTGTTCCCTGCTTGTAGCCACGGAGGCGTTGACTCTAAATGGACCACTGGAGCGGGAAAGGACAGAGGACAGGTTGAAATCGAAACGAAACATCCACGAACACACAGACACGCTGTCTGAAGAAACAACGCGCCTTTGAGCTGTCGAGCATTTTTTTTTCAGGATAAAAGCAGGGTACTTTTCTGGATACTTAAGGAACAAAGGGCCATATCTGTTTACCCTATTTTGCAGCAGCAGCAGCAGCAGCTCTTTCCGCCTGCAGCTGCGACAACTTTGGACACTTTTCTATGACCTCAGAAACCCTTTGCTGAGTTAACAGTGATATTCCTGGGTATGTGCGTGTGTGTTCTGGTTCTGGTTCTTCTTTCGCAGTGGTGTATGTGTGGAAATTAGCACAGCTAGGATTTTTAATGCGGGGATCTGACACGCTTCAACACAGCTGGTCACGACTGCAGCCACAACAACAAAACAACCAGAATATCAACAAAAATGATCTTTGACACCCATTCAGACAGCAGGCAATTTAAGAAACTGGTAGTCAGAAGTCACATTTCCCCCTACAAAAAGAGATACCTTGACTGAGGTTGATGGATTCGGGTGATTCTTCAATTCGGGGCAATTTTGGCTTTTGAAATTTAGAAGAAAAACATTTAGTTTTTTTTTTCTTTTTCAAAAGCTCTATTAAGTGGCGTGGAACAAATATCTTAGCATAGCTCTGATCGTCCTACAAAATAAGTGTGACGTTATGATGCTTTTTTCAAAGTTGTAACAGCAAAATGTGACGTAATGACACGTGATGGTAACGGCACGTGACGTAATGGCACGTGACGTAATGACGCTTGACGTAATGACACGTGATGGTAATGACACGTGACGTAATGACACGTGGTGGTAATGACAATTTTCTCCTTTTGGAGAAAAAGGTGGCTAAGTCTTAGACTTGCTAAGCTAACTTGTTAGTTAGCATACAGTGTACAATGAATACACGTGAATAAAGTGACGTTTCGTATTTCTGAACTAAAACACTCAGTTAGTAACTTGTTGGGTAATGGCGCCTAATAACCATCCTGTCAGATCAGGTTATATAAATCTTCACATTACTTGCATTTGTGGACATTAAAAAGTCACGCTTCTGCCATGACTGGTCACGCACCATTGGCACTTCTCATTTCCATGGCAACCACGTTGTTCTTTGAAAAAAAAACGTTATTGCTCTAAAATGTTGGGTGTGATGGTAATGGCAGATGTATGAGGGACAGCGATATTTAACCGTCAAACATGTGCAAACGGCACGTATATACACCATACGAATTTGAAAGTCCGCGGTGGTGTAGCGGTCTAAGCGTCGGCTTTGTGTCAACGCAGCTGCCCACTGGGGACCGGGGTTCGCACCCCGGTCTCGTCAGATCCGACTATGGCCGGACACGATGAAGCAGCACTAATTGACAGCGCTGTCCTCGGGAGGGGGGCGGGGTCGGCTTGTGCTCGTCACACGAATGCGTTGGCCTTGTCACGAAAGTAACTGCGGCCGGAGAGACGCAGTTGGCGAACGCATGCAGTACGAGGGTGGGAGCTTCAACTAAACTAGGGATCGATTGGCCACTAAAGGGAGAAAAAGGGAAAAATCAGAAATATATATATATAAGAAGCATGTCTTTTTAACTTATTATGAGAAAAGGCTTTAATGAATTTAACCATTTTTATTATTTTATTATAGAGGGCAAGTTGGGTTGGGACTAAGCCCAAAACAGTGACATTCTGGCACATTTGAATTTTCAACATATTGGAAAGTATGAAAATTTCATCAGAGACACTTTTTTCCCCATAGCTTTTCCTTGCAAATCTAACCTGGGGACAGAAAAAAATCCCTTATTTGAAGAATCACCTCATTCCCTTTTCCTTGCGGGGTAGACGACTGCAGCGAAACATGTGAGTGGCATTGAATCCAGCCAATAACCTACAAGCATCGCTTTATGCCCCGCCTCCCATCACAACTGTCCGAAATCACTCACTGCTCGCTTTATAAGTCAGTTCGCCATTTTGTAGTGCTGTCCGAATGTTGAGTCCACTATAACCTATATAGTGGACTCAATGTATCCCACAATGCATCGTGAAAAGTAGTGTACAACCGATGGCCACTAACCAAGAAATATATACCATCATGCATTGCGCCGAAGACGGGCGAGTGGAGAGAGAGCGCCATGACAAGAGAGAGAGCTCTACAACTGTAAGCCATTCTGACGACAGTACAAGTGCTAATTTTGCAGAAAACCGGGCTTTGACTACTATATTAATGTATCAGATACTTTTACTTAAGTAAAATGAATTATTATTGTTGCTATTTATTATGGACGGTCCACCCCAGAGCTCTGGGCCACCCTATGTTGGTCTGGCACGTTTTAATTGTGCGACAGCATTGACGTAATTAAGGCGCCGAGAAAATGACCCGAGTGGTGTCCGATGAGCCCAGTATATAGTCCTCTACATAGACCCCCCTGTGGGGAGTAGGGAGCACTGAATGAGTGAGTGATTTCGGACACAGCCTTGGAGTTTTAGCTAGCGATCATGCTAACCATCAGGTTGAAGAAGCGTTGAGCTGTGCTAAGTTACTCACACCAACTGCACTGTAGCATTCAAAGAGACACGTGATATTTATTTAGATATATGTTTGCTATTACATTGTGTTTCTCTCTAGTCTTATGATTGGTAAAATAGTTTACCTCAGCCAACTGGCAGAAGGACGGTGGATGGAATCCCAGACAGCATCTGGATGTGGGCCACTTCAGGCAGTGATGCGGCACTGATGGCCTTCTTCTGGCCCTGACAAAATGGATGTGAGCCTGAAGTGGCCCACATGCAAATATGGCCCAAATATGCCAAATCAGATGTGGGCTTTTTTTGACAAAGATGCGTTGCTCTCGGCATCATGTGATCTGGATGTGACCCTGAAGTGGCCCGTGTGGTAAATGGTGAATATGGCTCAAATATCACAAAACTAATATGGGCCACCTTTGGCAAATATGTGGCACATGCAGCATTGCTATGGGTTGGTTCTGGCCCAGATCTGGCAAACGAGTGGACCGCCCAAGTGCCATCATTCCACGCAGTATGTGGGCCGGATGAAAGTGTCGGGTGTGGGACGGGTCCGGGCCACAAGAATTTTGTTATCTGGGATGGGACATGTATCTTCAACTGATAATACTGACAATACACACGTATGAGCAAGTTACAGGGTAGCATATCCTCCAGCAAGGATAAGGCTCTACAGCATGGAGGAAAATCATCATGGATTAAATAGCAGGCTACTGTAATGCTGCTATTTGCAGCAAATTGCTGCAGCTATTCCACTTTGAGGCCTGATTGAGGTGCCAGGTTGGAATAAATTGTCTGGCAATGGAGTCCATGTAGAATATGGAAAGATTCTAGGGGAAGATAGGGTTGTGCGCTTGTGTTGTTAGATTGTGTGGCCATTTAATTTGTCTGTCATTTATATTCTTGCAGTGTTTCTAATTCTTTTTATGTCTTAGTAAATACAACTGTCTGCTGAGTATGCCGGTGGAGTGTGGGGCAGTGAGATGAGAGATGGGAGAAGAAAGACAGACAGATGCATAGATAGCTACATAGATTAACAATGATTCATGCAAGACAGAGAGGATGATGGGAAGAGGACAGAGTGAACTTTTAAAACGATGGGAACACAAAGCTATCTCTAGTCCCCAGAATGCCGAAAGTGATTTTCCTCTTGTCACACTCACTCACGTACACATATATAATAGATACACACTTCTCTCACACACTTTTGTAGAAGTACATACATTTTTTTCTGGTTTGCCTTGGCAGAACACGTCAAGAAATACTGAATTGCTTTGCTATGCGAGTGACGCAATCTATTGAACACACAACCGATGCCCGCTGGTTGCCCAGATAGCATCCGGATGTGGGCCACTTCAGGCAGTGATGCGGCCCTGACAAAATGGGTATGAGCCTGAAGTGGCCCACATGTGTAATAGCAAACATGGCCCAAACATGCCAAATCAAATGTGGGCCTTTTTTGGCAAAGATGCGGTGCTCTGGGCAACATGTGATCTGGATGTGACCCTGAAGTGGCCTGTGTGGTAAATGGTGAATATGGCCCAAATATCACAGAACAAATATGGGCCACCTTTGGCAAATATGTGGCACATGCGGCATTGCTGTGGCTTGGTTCTGGCCCAGATCTGGCAAACAGGAGCGGACCGCCCAAGTGCCATCATTCCACATGATATGTGGGCCGGATTAAGTGTCGGGTGTGGGACGGGTCCGGGCCACAGTAGTTTTGCTATCTGGGTGGTGCGCTGTGTGCACCTAGTTCTGTGTGGTATGAGTAATAAAGAAATACATCACACTCGTATTGCATGCACGCACATACACAAACTCATGCACACTGGCACACTCGGGCCTGCTAACACGGTTTCAAACCCATGGATAAGCACTCTCACTCTCACGCATGCACACACACAGACACACACACTAGGCAAAATATACGTGCATGTGTACATTTATGTTGTCTGCACATGTGTGTGTGTGAGTGTGTGTGTTTTGTTACTTTGGTATGTATCACATTTACATTTTAGCAGATGCTTTTACACAGAGTGACTTGCAGGAGAGTTGGCGGTGAGCAGATATCCTCTGATGTGATCAGCTGGTGTCATGCAGCGCGGCACAGTCGCCATCACAGCCCAGCATGAAGGATGCATGTCAAGTCTGTTGTTTCCATGCTGTCTCTCCACTGGCCCTGAACATGTGCACACTCCCCTCAGCACAGTTCCTCTGGCTCCCCAGTATACTTTATACACCACACAGCATACTTTATACACCACACAGTATACTTTATACACCACGCAGTATACTTTATACACCACAAAGTGTACTTTATACACAGCACAGTATACTTAATACACCCCACAGTATACTTTATACACTCCACAGTATACTTTATACATCCCACTGTATACTTTATATGTCCTACTGTATACTTTATACACCCCACAGTATACTTAATACACCCCACAGTATACTTTATACACTCCACAGTATACTTTATACATCCCACTGTATACTTTATATGTCCTACTGTATACTTTATACACCACACAGTATACTTTATGCATCCCACTGTATACTTTATACACCCCACAGTATACTTTATACACCTTATACACCACACTGTATACTTTATACACCAAACAGTATACTTTATACACCACACAGTACACAGTATACTTTATACACCACACTTGAGTCCATAAGGCATTCTGGGGCTCTGCCGGACATAGCTCTCTGTTCTTACTCTCAGTTTCTCTGACTTTTACTCTGTAATTCATCTTTCTCACTCTCCTCTGACTATCTTGATCTCAGACACTGAAGAATCCTTTTCTCGACTGAAAAAGTGTGGATCTATACTTGTGTGACTCCTGAAACAACAAGCAAGTCAGCGGTCTTGATAAAAAGTTAAGCGTGAGACAACAATGTGTTCATGGGCCTGTAGTCCTCCCACTGCTGCCACTGCTGCTGCTGCTGTAACACAGCCTGAGACACAGTTTGTAGGCAGCTTCAGTGCAGTACTACATAGTACTTGCATGCTGTACTTTTCAACAGACAGTTAAGTTTGACATTAAATGATACACAGGTCAATTGAGGTCTTCTTTTAAAGCAGCACCAGGTAACTCTTTGGATTTTTGGCAACATCTTTTATGTCGACGGTCACAAAGACGAGCAGGGTTCTTGTTTTCTTCATAGCGTGACAGCAAAGCATCTGATTTATTTATTTACAAGCCACCGCTCCAAAGAAGAGGAGCTGAGGAGCTGCGTTCACACACCAGCTGAAGTAATACATACATACACACACACATACATATATATATATATATATATACAGACACACACACACACACGACGCCGTCTCTATTTTTCTCGGACGATTTCGTCAACGGGGCCAAAAAAACAAAACAAACAACCAAAAAAAAATCATAGGAAAACAAGGGTTTTACACAAGTGATCTCAATGATGATGAATAAAATGAATTTTAACGATGATCTTTTCAAGCCAAAAAATGTACCTGGTGCTGCTTTGATTATGGGCTGGAGCCTAAGGGCTTGTGGACTTAGTGTGCAGCTCCAAAATGACAAGAACATTAAACACTAGAACGACCAAGACCGTCAATGTGGTGGTTTTAGGATTTTCAAAGTTTAATAACTTTGTGAGAAAAAAATAGATATATAAACACACACACAGACCTGCCACTCCCTGAATGCTCATAAAACTGCATATATTTGCATTTAGATGAGTTTTAGATCAATTGCACAAAAAATTACAAGCTCTACCTTAAAAAACGGTAGAGGCTAGTTCCCATCGATGCAGAGAACGGAAATGGAGTAGAGAACGGTCAACTGAGCATGCGCGACATGCCTCTACCATGCCTCCACACGCCCCGCGTAGCATCCAGGCGCTAGGATTCTAGGAAGACCCACCCCTACTCTGCGTCTGATTAGCTAACTTTAACCCTAACCCCGCCCTAACCCTAACCTTAACCTACGCAAACAACGGAGGCAACGAGTGCTTGCGCATGCTCAGTTGACCGTTCTCTGCATCGATGGGAACTAGCCTCTACCCTTAAAAAACCATGAGCGGTCAAAATACCGGCGCGTAATTTGCGCGTCATCGTGTGCATCGTGTGACTATTTATGACGCGTGTCGGTCTCGTCATTTCCTTTGTGAAGTTCGTTGCTCTGTCCTAGAAACACACTAGCGCCCTCCAGCGCAAAGAAATAGTCTAAACTTTATGTGTGATTATGTCCAACGTGTCTGGTTACAGACGCACCGTGACTACCACCGAGGCGTTGCAGTGTTTACAGGCGTTGGACAGTGGCCATTTTCAATTGTTTAAAATAGTATTAAAGTTGTTAAAATGTTAATTTTGGTGTCAGTTAGTTTCTTAACAGACATACTAACATATGTAATGCATTAATATCTCAACTGGGTATTTATCTTGACAGAATAGAGAGTTTATAAACCGTGGCGGTCATTTTGACCGCCCATGGTCGTTCTAGTAGTTTCAAATTACGGTTGTTGTTTGGGACTGTTTCAATATTTATTTTCAGTTCTTTTTTTAAATGTTGTAAACTACTAATAAGATCCGTTAGTCCCTAGCTAACGGGTCTGACCCTTTAGCCGAGCGGTTAGTGACGTCGCCTTGTGGTGCAGTTAGTACACCTCGTATCGAATCCCGCACCGGGCAAGAAAGTAACCGGTTACAATGTCACGTTTTCTAGTCCTTGTTACGTTTGTTAGATCAGCAATATGTGTTTTCAGTTTTGTTTTTCAGGTAATAGTTTCACTTTTTCAATTTTGCTATTCAAGTTCGACCATGTCTCTCTGAAGTTTAAATTGTTTTTTTAAAAAAAATAGCATTAAAGTTGTTAAAATGTTTATTTTGGTGTCAGTTAGTTTCATAACAGACATGCTAACATATGTAATGTGTTATTATCTCAGTTGGGTATTTATCTTGACAGAATATACAGTTTAAAAACCGGTGGTAAGTTTGACCGCCCATGGTCGTTTTAGGTAGGAATGAAATCCTGGTCGTTCTAGTGTTAAAATGGTGACTTATTATAAGCCTGGTCCACACAGTCCACCATGAAGTTTGTCAAACTCGTATGCTTAGGCTTAACATGATGAAGACCTCGTTGTCCAGGGCAACTGTAGAAGCAATAAGTGCCGTGACATCATCACACACTGAATTCTGAAAGCCCGTGTAACTATGTTACAAAACACTACTGGATCCAGTGTTAGGCATAGTTTTCATTGCCTGTCGTAAAAGTCAACATGATTGGCTGTGGCATTGCCCGACAAGTTGCCTTGTGTGTCACACCTCTTAAGACATTTCCAGACGCCCACCCTGAAACACGCCGACTCAGGTTGTGATGAGACGCGGAGGTGCAGCCGCAGCTCTGCCAAAATGGACGGGAAGGTGTTGAGTTTATCTTTTACCCTGTGCAACCCAATGCTTATGTACTTCCTGTTTTATTAATGGAAGGTCATTCCAAAACTGTCTTATTTTTGACCATGAAAAGTCTCTCTCTCTCTCTCTCTCTCTCTCTCTCTCTCTCTCTCTCTCTCTCTCTCTCTCTCTCTCTCTCTCTCTCTCTCTCTCTCTCTCTCTCTCTCTCTCTCTCTCTCTCTCTCTCTCTCTTTGTGCGGGTCAGATTTGAGCACTGTTTCCTGGCCAATGGGAACCTGTGTCAACATCCGCAGGTAGCATCGGTGACGAGTTTTAGCTCAGCCATGTCGTGTGTTTTGTTTTTTGTTTACAATTGTGTTTGTTGTTTTCTAAACATTTCAGCCATGAAAGTTATCAACGTTCCTCTTATTGGATGAATTGGTGAATAATTGGGTTTTGTTCATTGTTCGTGTTTGTTTTTACCCTGCAGCTCTTTGTGTTGTGGTTGGCGATGTGAGGTGACAGGTTTTGTCGTGATTCGGTCCAGGTCAGGCCAGGGTTCCCCAAAGTGTTTGTAACCGGTGTATAATGGAGTATTCCTCTCGCAAAGCTTTGCTTGTGTCATTCTTGGGACTATAAAAGGTGTCAAATATTGGAAATAAAATGTACAAATGTGTTTATTTTCACTAAGCCCTGTGAAGGTGTGTAGAGGTGATTTACAGAAGGGTGAGATGTACGCTGGAGCAGAGAGGAAATGAATACACTGGCAGCACACAGCTTCTGCATAGTATGTCTCAAAGACTGACGTGGGTTTGGGTAAACCATATATATACATATATATGTGTGTGTGTGTGTGTGTGTGTGTGTGTGTGTGTGTGTGTGTGTGTGTGTATAGTGTATGTTTGTATGTTCACTTAAAACTCCAGAGATATTCATTGTAGAACAAAAACAAAAGGTATATTTAGAATCAGCACTTTCCAGGGATTGCACCGTTCGAAGAACATTTCAAAAACCAAGTAAATAATTTCATTCATTTGCGAAATTGAGTCTATTTTGTGGCAATTCGTGGCGGCGACGCCGAGCTGCCTTTCCGGTTTCGCTGACTTCAGTTTCCCTGCAAGTCATGTTTTGCAGTGACCATCAACAAAGCCCAAGTACAGACGTTTAAAAGGACTGGAGTAAATGTTTCTGCTCCATGTTTCGCACACGGCCGCTGCCTCCACAACTGGTAGTGCAGAAAAGCCTTCTATCCTGGCGCCAAATAGTAAGACACGCAACGTGGTTTACCCTGAGGTGCTTGAGCACTGAAGCGATTAATACAAACATTGGCAAAGAAGCTTGATGAATGGATAATAACATTCGTTTATTCGACATTCGTTTATCACATATATCATATCATAAAATATCCTATTTTAAATCGATTTTATTGTAAAGATCAGATCGTGTTAGTTGTTTTGGTGAAAACATTTTCCCTCGGCAACACCGGGTACCTCTGCTAGTATATATATTGTAGCAAATTCGGGGGGCAGCCCGGGAACCGCCGCAGCCAGGACGCGAACCCGGGTCTCCCGCACCACGGGCGACAACGTCAACCAGTCGACTAAAGGGTTAGATCCATTAGCCAAGGTGTCTACTTATTCGT
This sequence comes from Lampris incognitus, assembly GCF_029633865.1. Taxonomy (NCBI): domain Eukaryota; kingdom Metazoa; phylum Chordata; class Actinopteri; order Lampriformes; family Lampridae; genus Lampris; species Lampris incognitus. The sequence goes on along the minus strand of NC_079212.1, from coordinate 48,146,184 downwards.
TACACTACCCCCCCTCCTTCGGTATAGAGCGTCCCCGGCCGGACCATCACAGCTTGACACCAATGCAGCGAATTCAAGGGGGCAGCCGGGGACCGTCGCCACAACCAGGACGCGAACCCGTGTCTCTCACTCCGCAAGCGACAACGTTAACCAGTCGAATAAGTGTCCGACCCGTTAACCAGTTCACTACCGTGTCTAATTATCCATGCACACTACACTATCCCCCTTTCGGGAAGCGCGTCCACGCGCATCCCACTTCTGACACCAATGTAGCGAATTCGGGGGCAGCCCGGCCGGACCGTCACAGCCGGTACGCGAACTCGTGTATTCCGCACTGCGGGCGACAACGTTAACCAGTCGACCAAAGGGTCCGACTTATCCATGCATGTTATACTACCCCTCTTCCTTAGCCCAGCGGTTAGCGATGTCTCCCGCGGTGCGGAAGGTACGGGTTCGCGTCCCGGCTGTGGCGGTTCCTGTGGTTGTCCTCCGATTTCGCTACATTGGTGTCAGAAGTGCGATGCGCGCGGATGCGCATGGATAATAAGTAGACACGTTAGCCCTTGGCTAACGGGTCGGACCATTTAGTCGACTGGTTAACGTTGTTGCCCGCGGTGCGGAATACACGAATTCACGTGACGGCCTGGCTGCCCCCCCCCCCGAATTCGCTACTATACATATATATATATATATATATATATATATATATATATATAAAGCCTCCAACCTGCAAAACCAAACATATGGGCATGATTTGCAGCCATCACTAAAACTCCCACGTTTTGCTTTTCAATTTTGACCTGGACCTGAAAATGCTATTATCTATTGCAAAACACTGACCATTTGAAGTATTTTGTTTTCCAAATTGCCCTCAATTCCCTCATCAACTCGTGCTGGACTGGGTGCGGCCGTGCGCGCTGCGGGTTTTCGAACATGGTTTCCGCGTTGCCACGTACATGAAACGCGTGTGCAGACATTCTGGGGTGTGACCTTCCTCGCTGCGTACTGTTCTGTTTCCCTTCTTTGCTGCGGTGGGAAAGCAAAACCAAACGGAGCGCATGGGATGTGGTTACGGTGCTCTTTGTGCGCTCGGCGTGTACAGTGACTGGGGTGGTTGCCGTACGTGATGAGTTTGAACAGTGAGTGTGGAAGGGGGGCCTCGGCTTATCAGATAGCGAAGGTTTGTTTTTTTTTGCGTGTGGGGAGCGGTACTGACACGTTTTACTGTGAGGCCTCGGAGTCAAACACGCGCATATTTATTTATATGAAAGGCATCACACAAAACAAAAGCGCACATCAACACCTCTCATTCACACACTGATGTGGATGATGTCAGTCGGCAGTACAGATGACGTCATCAGAAGATTTACCGAAACCATTTTTACACTGTAAACCCTACGAGAACGACTTATGAAAATACTGCATCGGGCGGGAGAGGTGATACCAGGGGGTGTTGAGCCTTGAACCCTGGCAGGATCGGCACCAGGCTCAAGGTGACACCGGGCGCCCTACCAGCCGAGCTGCACTAAGGAGCAGAGAAAAACTGCTGCAAAGAAAAACAGTTGTTGTTTTTCCCCCTCTCTCCGTTACCTGCTCAGAGAAACAGATTTGACCTCAAGCGGACCAGTGGGAGGTCCTCTACAGGATGTCTTGAGCGGACCGGTGGGAGGCCCTCTACAGGATGTCTTGAGCGGACCGGTGGGAGGCCCTCTACAGGATGTCTTGAGCGGACCGGTGGGAGGCCCTCTACAGGAAGTCTTGAGCGGACCGGTGGGAGGCCCTCTACAGGATGTCTTGAGCGGACCGGTGGGAGGTCCTCTACAGGATGTCTTGAGCGGACCGGTGGGAGATCCTCTACAGGATGTCTTGAGCGGACCGGTGGGAGGTCCTCTACAGGATGTCTTGAGCGGACCGGTGGGAGGCCCTCTACAGGATGTCTTGAGCGGACCGGTGGGAGATCCTCTACAGGATGTCTTGCGCAGACCGGTGGGAGATCCTCTACAGGATGTCTTGAGCAGACCGGTGGGAGGCCCTCTACAGGATGTCTTGAGCAGACCGGTGGGAGATCCTCTACAGGATGTCTTCTGCAGACCGGTGGGAGATCCTCTACAGGATGTCTTGAGCAGACCGGTGGGAGGCCCTCTACAGGATGTCTTGAGCAGACCGGTGGGAGGTCCTCTACAGGATGTCTTCAGCAGACCGGTGGGAGGTCCTCTACAGGATGTCTTGAGCAGACCGGTGGGAGGTCAGGATTTCAGCACTGCTGAAACTATTGCTGTGGACAGAGGAGACAACACAAGCCTGATCTTAGTGGCTCCCCGTGTCCTACAGAGTGTCGGTGATGAGCCGGAAACTGGGATCAAACTGAAATTTCAAAGGCTGGCCCGGACCTGCAGAAGTCCGTGGGACTGTGTGGGGGGACACTGTTGAATGAGGGGCACGTGGACGGTTTATTCAGTTTACCGAAGCCACCAAATCGTATTGTTACAGTGAATGAAAGACAAAGAATGGATTTTCCAAACGGTGACCGGTGTCTCTCCACCAGACGGTCATTTCAACCTGGACGAGGCAGTCCAGGTTGCTCTGGTCTGGGCTGGCGAAACAATATTTGTCTCATTCAGCCAGCTCAGTCAGTCCTCTTCATTACTGCATGTAGGCTTTGGTTTAGAGAATGAGAGAGGGAGAGAGAGAGAGAGAGAGAGAGAGGGAGAGAGAGACATACAGAGACAGCCATACAGAAAGAGACGGAGACATACAGAGAGAGAGATACAGAGGGAGACAGAGGGAAAGACATACAGCGAGCGGGAGAGACACAGCGAGAGAGAGCTACAGAGAGAGATACAGAGGGAGACAGAGGGAGAGACATACAGAGAGAGAGAGCTACAGACAGAGAGATACAGAGACAAGAGACATACAGAGGGGGACATAGAGAGAGACAGAGGGAGAGACATAAAGAGAGAGCGGGAGAGACAGAGCGAGAGAGAGCTACAGAGACAGACAGAGACATACAGAGAGAGACAGACATACAGAGAGGGAGAGAGAGCTACAGAGAGAGACAGAGACAAAGAGAGACAGACATACAGAGAGAGTGGGAGTGAGAGAGAGAGACAGAGAGGAGGGGAGTGATGGGAGGGGGCTTGGTAATGGGAATCCAGTGCAATAGTTCAGTGCCTATACTAAATGTGAAGTCGTGCCTCGACTATGAATCTATTCTATAATAAACTATTGTGACTGGCTGTCTGGTTCAATATGTCCTGAGTGTCTCTGATTCTGACTCCTCTTCCTCCCAGCTCCACACGGCACCAAGGAGGAGAGAGAGAGAGAGAAACAAAGAGAGAAAGGGACCAGCGTATAGAAGAGAGCCGAGAGGCAAAAACAGGGGAGATGGCTGAGAGACCAATGAGAGGCAAAAGGAAGAGTAAGAACAAGGAGAAAGAGTGAAGATAGCAGAGAACAGATAATGAGTGGACAGAGAGCACAACCTGTCTGTATCCACAAGTCTATCCCAGTCGCTCGCTCCACAGAGGTGTCTCAGAGGTTGTCGACTTCAAACGTGGTTTAGGGATGTATCACTCCTACATGGAGAGAGAGAGAGAGACAATGTTAATGAGCATTTTCCTTTTAGCTGTAGTAATATAAGTGGGTGTTATAGCTTCATGGTCGCCTGATTCTCTCAATGGAACTCCTCTCTTCCCCACTCCTCTTCAAGAGATTGGTATGTCACAGAATGAGTGTTATAATAAACAGACGTGGGTGTTGGGGGAAAAAACCATGAGAGTTACCTGCAATTACACTACAGCAAACAGATTCTGTGAAGCCTCTACCACTATTACTTTCTGCTGCGCCACAGTGGATCATCCGTTTCCATCTCTTCCTGTCCTCTGCATCTTCCTCTGTCACACCAGCCACCTGCATGTCCTCCCTCACCACATCCATAAACCTCCTCTTTGGCCTTCCTCTTCTCCTCTTCCCTGGCAGCTCCATATTCACCATCCTTCTCCCAATATACCCAGCATCTCTCCTCCACACATGTCCAAGCCATCTCAATCTTGCCTCTCTTGCTTTGTCTCTAAACCGTCCAGCCTGAGCTGTCCCTCTAATATACTCCTTCCTAATCCTGTCCTTCTTCATCACTCCCAATGAAAATCTTATCATCTTCAACTCTGCCACCTCCAGCTCCACCTGCTGTCTTTTCATCAGTGCCACTGTCTCCAAACCATACAACATAGCTGGTCTCACAACCATCTTGTAAACCTCCCCTTTAACTCTTGCTGGTACCCTTCTGTCACAAATCACTGCTGACACTCTTCTCCACCCACTCCACCCTGCCTGCTCTCTCTGCTTCACCTCTCTTCTGTGCTCCCCCATTAATTTGAACAGTTGACCCCCGGTAGATAAACTCATCCACCTCTGTCACCTCTACTCCTTGCATCCTCACGATTCCACTGTCCTCCTTCTCATTCATGCATATGTATTCCATCTTGCTCTTACTGATTTTCACTCCTCTTCTCTCCAGTGCATACCTCCACCTCTCCAGTGCATACCTCCACCTCTCCAGGCTCTCCTCAACCTGCACCCTACTCTCACTACAGATCACAATGTCATCTGCGAACATCATCGTCCACGGAGACTCCTACCTGATCTCGTCCGTCAACCTGTCCATCACCATTGCAAACAAGAAAGGGCTCAGATCCGATCCTTGATGTAATCCCACCTCCACCTTGAACCCATCTGTCATTCCAACCACACACCTCACCACTGTCACACTGCCCTCATACATATCCTGCACCACTCCTACATACTTCTCTGCAATTCCCGACTTCCTCATACAATACCACACCTCCTCTCTCGGCACCCTGTCGTAGGCTTTCTCTAACTCCACAAAGACACAATGTAACTCCTTCTGGCCTTCTCTATACTTCTCCATCAACATTCTCAAAGCACACATCACATCTGTGGTGCTCTTTCATGGCATGAAACCATACTGCTGCTCACTGATCATCACCTCTCCTCTTAACCTAGCTTCTATTACTCTTTCCCACATCTTGATGCTGTGGCTGATCAACTTTATACCTCTGTAGTTTCTACAGTTCTGCACATCGCCCTTGTTCTGGAAAATCGGTACCAGTATGCTTCTTCTCCACTCCTCAGGCATCCTCTCACTTTCCAAGATTGTGCTAAATAATCTAGTTAAAAACCCACTGCCATCTCTCCTAAACACCTCCATGCCTCCACAGGTATGTCATCAGGACCAACTGCCTTTCCACTCTTCATCCTCTTCATAGCTGCCCTCACTTCCTCCTTGCTAATCCACCACACTTCCTGATTCACTAGCCCCACATCATCCAACCTTCTATCTCTCATTTTCTTCATTCATCAGCCCCTCAAAGTACTCCTTCCACCTTCTCAGCACACTCTCCTCGTTTGTCAGCACATTTCCATCTCTAGCCGTCATCACCCTAATCTTCCCACACCCTTCCCAGCTCTGTCCCAGTGTCTAGCTAATCGTTACAAGTCCTTTTCTCCTTCCTTAGTGTCCAACCTCACATACAACTCACCATACACCTTTTCCTTTGCCACCTCTCTTCACTTTACATCACATCTCCTTGTACTCCTGTCCATTTTCTTAATCTGACTATCCCACTTCTTCTTTGCCAACCTCTTCCTCTGTATAATTTGCTGTACTTCATCATCCCACCACCAAGTCTCCTCGTCTTCTTTCCCCTATCCAAATGACACCAAGTACCTTCCTAGCTGTCTCCCTCACTAGTTCTGCAGTGCTTGCCGAGCCATCCGACAACTCTTCACTACCACCTAGTACCTGTCTTACCTCCTCCCTGAACTCCACACAACAGTCTTCCTTCTTCAACTTCCTCCATTTGATCCTTGGCTCTGCCTTCGCTCTCTTCCTCTTCTTGGTCTCCAAAGTCATCCTACAGACCACCTTCCGATGCTGCCTAGCTACACTCTCCCCTGTCGCCACCTTACAGTCTCCAATCCCTTTCAGATCATGTCCCCTACATAAAATATAGTCCACCTGTGTGCACTTTCCTCCACTCTTATACATCACCCTGTGTTCCTCCCTCTTCTTGAAATATGTATTCACCACGGCCATTTCCATCCTTTTTGCAAAATCCACCGCCACCTGTCCTTCCACATTCCTCTCCTTGACTCCATACCTTCCCATCACCTCCTCATCACCTCTGTTCCCTTCACCAACGTGCCTATTGGAGTCCGGTCCAATCACCACTCTCTCCTGCTTGGGTACCCTCTCCACCACATCACCCAACTCACTCCAGAATTCTTCTTTCTCTTCCATCTCACACCCGACTTGCAGGGCATATGTGCTGATAACATTCACCAACAACCTTCGATTTCCAGCTTCATACTCATCACTCTGTCCGACACCTCAAGCACACTCTTGACATACTCCATCCACGTGTCCTTCAGAATTACCCCTACCCCATTTCTCCTCCCATCCACGCCATGGTAGAAGAGTTTGAACCCACTTCTGATGCTCCTGGCCTTACTCTCCTTCCACCTGGTCTCTTGCACAGACAGTATATCTACCTTCCTTCTGTCCATCGTATCAGCCAGCTCTCTCCCTTTACCAGCCATAGTGCCAACATTCAAAGTTCCGACTCTCACTTCCACACTCCTACCCTTCTTCCTCTCCTGCTGCCTCTGGACATGCATCCCCCTTCTCCTTCTCCTTCGTCCAACAGTAGCATAGTTTCCACCGGCACCCTGCTGGCCAACAGTTCTGGTGGCGGTCGTTGTAACCCGGGCCTTGACCGATCCGGTATGGAAATCTGATTTATGATCCGCATATTTGATTTGGCAAATATTTTACGACGGATGTCCTTCCTGATGCAACCCTCCCCATTTATCCAGGCTTGGGACCGGCACTAAGAATGCACTGGCTTGTGCATCCTCAGTGGCTGGGTTGGCGCCTGGTAGACTGGTATAAGACTGGTAGATAATATACTTATTTATTTTATCTTTTTAATAATCATCTGAATTCAGCAAGTTGAACTAAGTGGTTAGCAATTATACTTCAACCCCCAATAAACATTTAGTCAGAACATGCTGCAGCTAAGCATCATCATTATTATTATCACTGTTATTATTGTAATTTTTATTATCATTATTATTATTGTTGTTATTGTTATTATCATTAGTATCTTAATGGTAAATTAGAAATTGGACTGGGCAATTTTTTTGCACCACGTTACTTTAAACACACACAGACACACACACTCACAAACACACAAACAAAATATAAAGACTCGTTAACAGTTGGCTTGAGTGACACAGGGAGAAAAGGGAAAGGTCAGAAAAGCACTGGAAAAAGAAGAAAGATAAAATAAGAAAGATACAAGGTTCCAAAAGCACGAGGGAGGGAGTTATAGAGCAATACACACAATGGACGATCATTAATCTCATTAAGGGACGACTTTGATATTAAATGCTCCACACAGGACAATTCTTCCTTCCTCCGCCAATCTGATTACCAAGCGTTGTTTCTGACAGTGACACAGAGGGGGGAGAGAGAGCAAGAGAGAGAGGGAGGGAGGGAAGAAAGGGAGAGGGAGAGATGGAGAGAGGGAGGGAGAGTGAGAGAGGGGGAGGGAGAGAGATGGAGGGAGGGAGAGAGGGGGGAGAGAGCAAGAGAGAGAGCGAACCACTGAACGTTGTAAGATCTAATTGATTTTAAGGGCAAAGCAATTAAACTTATGAACACTTTTCCTCATTACTGTCTGCCGGCGTGCCACAGCGTGCACAGTCTTCTCCAAATGAGAGGAAGCATTAGAGACGTGTCTCTTTAGCTCCTTCCTCCATGGCAACCGAGGTGAGGAGCGGCGTTGCGGCGACGTACGACAGGCCCTCGTTGTCAGGACAGGATGTGTAATTAGAGGTAATAATCACGGCCAGTCCTGCTGACGACAGTGAGTAGGTGGCTGCGTGTACCGTTTCCCACGTCAACCAGGGAGTCTCTGTTGTCTCTTGCAGCATATTGGACATTATCATATCCCAGGTACATCACTGTAGCAGCTAGCTAGATGATGCAGTGACAAGCGTGTCCTTGAAAGGATGAGTGGATTAGGGTCTGATGAGGGTGGTTAGACAGGACACATGTCTGGAGCAGCAGACAGTTTTATCTTGGATTGACTGAAGAATAAATTTAGATTGATTTGGCCTGCGTGATTTGGAGTCACAAATAAGCTGTGCCCATCTTTTTTGTCCAGGTTGTGAAGGTTGATCTGAAGATAAGTCAACGAGAATAACGAGGCTCCCCTTTTAACGCTAGAACAGCAGTGAAAGGAACAGCTCCTTCCTATCTCCAGGCCATGGTCAAGCCCTACGCCCCCACCCGACCACTTCGCTCTGCGGCCTCGGGACGCCTGGTTGCCCCGTCGCTCAGAGGCCCCTGCTGCCCATCGACCCGGTCCCGGCTCTTTTCTGTCCTGGCCCCACAGTGGTGGGATGAACTCCCCACTGATGTCAGGACAGCGGAGTCGCTGCCCATCTTTGGGCGCAGGTTGAAAACTCACCTCTTTAAGAACTACTACCCTGTTACTTGTTCTTAGCACTTATTGTATTCACTCATTAAAAAAAATCGCTTTCTTGCACTTTTACTTTAGCACTGGTTTTGCTCTTAGGTGCTTGTTTAGATGCACTTATGACCTCTGATGACTAGTAGTTCTCCTGATTTCCTATGTTAAATGCACTTATTGTAAGTCGCTTTGGATTAAAGCGTCGGCTAAATGACTGCAATGTAATGTAATATCTCAGTTGGGTATTTATCTTGACAGAATATAGAGTTTAAAAACCGGCGGTCATTTTCACCGCTCATGGTCGTTTTAGGTAGGCGTGAATCCTGGACAGGTGCATCATGGTTTGATAGCAGCCTGCGTTGGTACTGTGCTATTTTATGTTCGTGCTCAGGCAGAACACAATATCCAGTAACCAGCAGGAAAGTATGACTTGTGGGTCTGAGGAGAACACCGGCAGAGAACAACTTAAGTCACACTGACACAAGTGTCAGTGGTTTATGTGTTTGCTGCTTGTTAAGGGGCCTCTGGAGGTTATTCAGAGTGCACGGACGCACAGCGAGGAGAGAAAATCACATAGCGAAGCATGTGATGAGTATCTGGGCTGCAGTCCGATGCACCTTCTGATAAAGTGAAAACAGTCAGAATTTAAGATAGGAGTGTTTGCATATAGGCAAGACGGTGCATGTGAACGTGGTCCAGGTACCTGATTATACCTCTGCCGAGGCTGGTACTGTTGTACTGTGATAGGAAAGGAGTCCTTCCAGTAATAAACAATACAAACATCTGCTGCTGCAAAAAAAAACAAAGACATCCACAACCTCCAATATGCAACTGCACACATGTGAAGGTAGGTTTAGAAACACAAAGTCAGCTTGATATGCACCGAAAACTCATAAAGGTGTAAACCCAAAGATCCATGAAGGTCTGTCTATATGGTTGTGTGCAGTGTTTGGTGGTCTGGGCTTTGCAGCCGTTTCAAAATGTAAACTCATCAAGTCAGTGACCATGAAACTACCATGTGATCTTCACAGCAATAAATAAATAATACATATAACATACCCACATGAATAAATGAAAAAGAAAAAAAAACATCAGAAATGAATTTCTTTACTGTTTTTATACTTTGTCCTGTTGTACTGTGAAATGCTGAAGAAAAGAGGTTTGAGTGGACCAATACAGCCCAGGCCTAAACCCATCTAACCTTGTGCTGTGTTCAAAAGCTGTTTCTGTCCCGTGTGTTCACGGGTCAATTTTGAACCCTCAGTCCGAAACACTCAAAAACAATGACTATCATCCAATATTGTTTTTACTACATCATAACTAACTTATTATGCTTTCATAACCATAGAACCCTGTTGTCATTTTATTTTATGGCCCCAAGACACATTACACCACATATTTTTAAGTTAAAAACGGGATTAAATTCACTTATTATATTCCCTATAGCAGTGGTTCTCAACCTTTTTGGGGTCCTGGACCCCCTGCGTATTTTTGATCTACCCTGAGGACCCCTCCACCTGATCTTGGGGGAGGGGGGTTGCAATTTGATAGAAACAGTAGAAACTGCATTTTAAATTGCATTATAGCATTTATTCACTCTTTGGGGCAAAAATAAGAGCTTTCAGTTGTAACTTAGATATAGTTAACAAAACAGAATTCTTATGCAGTAACTTTCAGATATATGTAACAAAACAGAATATGTATTCAGTAACTTTCAGATATATGTAACAACAGAATTGTTATGCAGTAACTTTTAACAATGCAAACGGGAGCGAGATCTCTTATTAAAATACAATAAATTACACTTGTGAAACAGATGTAATTAGAGAAAAAAGTCCTGTTACCCTTTATAGTTTAGGTAGATAAAGGTCTCAGTCACATTTGAGTAAAATAATCCTATTTCTATAAATGTCATAGGATCTTTTTTTAAAGATATTTTATTTTCACTGACCCCTTGCAATTACACCACGGACCACTAGGGGTCCGCGGACCCCCAGTTGAGAAACACTGCCCTATAGTGAAGACAGTGGATAATTATGTTAGCTGACTACGATAGACTGATATTAGAATACAATTTCTAAATAAAAAGTTTTTAGAACTTTATATTATTAACCATAGCAACGTCTGTAGTGTTACGGGTCAAAATTGACCCATATAGATTTATGTTAGAAAAAGGTAAAAAAACAAGCTTTTTTTTCATAAAACACAACTTTATTTGATTCAAAATGGCAGATTAAAATTAAACACAAACATAAACAAGGGTGTTTCTGTGTATCCAGTGTGTGTGTGTGTGTGTGTTTTCACATGCACGAATCACAGTATGCAATTGTTTGAGTGTGCTCCCTGCAGATCTATTTTTTACAAGTGTGGCAAGTCGTGCTGGTTTTTCTGTCCTTGTTGGAAAGGCAGGACTGGCACCTCTTTCTCTTGCTGCCACTGGCGTCCTCTGGCTCAGTCCTGGTGGAGGTTGCTGATGTGGTTTCAGCCTGCAGCTCTCTCACCAAGTTCGCAGAGCCAGGATTTTGGGGAACTGACTGACGTTGTTCAGTGTGGGGATTCACCACAGCTCTCCCCGGCTCCTGAAGAAAGAGCCTCCTCTTGTTGAACTTGCCGTTGTTCCACCCAGGATTTATTTCAGTCCACACCACGAATGCATTGTAGGCTGAGACATCAAGAATGTTATAAAACACAGCCGATGGCCACCTGGCATCTTCCTTTGGCAAGTGTACATGCCAGTGACCTTGGCGAGGTTGCCGACTCCGCCTTTGTTCCTGTTGTAGTCCAGGATAATGTTTGGCTTTTTGTCCTCTCTACTGCTCACAGCAGCATTCTTGTGGAGAGTGGACATCATGACGACATTTTCCCTTTTCTTTGGACAGCATGACACCGTTGTGGTGGTCTCCGTAAATGCAAACTTCAAGGAGAGAGGGGCTCTCTTTGTGTCTAGCAGTGCAGAAGGAAGCTCAGGTTTATTCTTCCTGACTGTTCCTACCATGGTCAGTTTTTTCTCCGGCAGTTCTTGGCCGAGGACATAAGATGTGAAGAAGTTATCACAGGTGATGTTCTCCCCTCGAAGCCCCTGTGTCATGTCCAGCACCACCCGCATGCCTTGATTTTTCTCTGCCACTCCACTTGCAGATTTTCCGGTATATACTTGCAAGTTCCATGCATAGCTGGTCCTGGCATCGCACACTGCCCAGACTTTAATCCCGTATTTCCCAGGTTCGCTTGGGATATACTGCCTGAAGGGACAGCGGCCTCTGAACGGGACTAGTCGCTCATCTACTGTGACCTCTGGTCCTGGATTGTAGACGCATGGCAAGCGTTCCACCCACTTGTCCCAAGCCTCACTAATGGGAGCAAGTTTGTCACGAGCACGGCGAGCAACTCTGGCCAATGACTCTTGACAAGACATGGAAGGTCTGAAGTGACACGGTCGCACAAAAAATACTCCGGCCTGTCTCAGCATCCCATAGGCTGGCAGTAGCTTCATTATTGGATCTGTAAGGCAAGGCAATACAAGGCAGGTTTATTTGTATGCCACATTTCAAAAACAAAGGCAAAAGAAACGCATTATAAAAGGACATTTTAGTTCATAAGAGAATAAAATTACAATGCAGAATACACACCTGTACATGCCAGCAAGAAGCAACAGCCCGAAGTAAGCATCCAGATGGGTTTTGTCTATTTCCTTCCAACTGTTGCCAAACACTCTTCTCCCTTCCAGGTTCGTCATCTCAATCAATATATTCTGGATAGACTGTGGTAAGAACAGCTCAAATGCTGTCTTTATATCTTGGACATGTGGCACTGCAAATCTAGTGGGCCCAGGGGTCATTCTGATGATGTTCTGAGCTTGTGCTCGGCCTTTGGTTTCATAAGGGATCTTGGACCATGCCATCTTGCCATTCCTTGACATGAAGACCTCCTGTTGTTCTCCCTCATCCAGGCCTACTTCCTCATCAGACGTGCCTTCATCATGTTCAGGCACATGCTCTACATCATCTTCATCCTCACACACATCTTCTTCAATTTCAGCCTGATCTCTCTCCCCCAAAGCCTGATCTCCCTCCTCAAACATGTGATCAAGAGCCTCGCGGGCAGTGAAAAATCTTTTGCTCATTGTGAAATCGACAGATACTGCTGAATGAAACTCAAATAAACGTGGCAGAGATATTTATAGATGTTTATGCGAGACAATCTGTGCAATGTTGTTTGTGCCACGCCCCCCACATGACCAAAGCCTACACTGTACTGCAAGAAAATAATTGTTCCCGTGGAGGAAGGGGGGGGTGTTCAGGTTCAAGTTGAATTTCAGTGTCAGTGTCCATATTCTGTGAGAAAGGCTGAGTTCCCGTGGGGGGAGGGGTGCCAGAGGGATTGGGAGTACACGTGCATACTGCGAGAAAATAATTGTTTCCGTGGAGGGTGGGGGTGGGGTGTCTAAAGTCGAAGACGAATCTTGATTGAGCGAAATTTGACCCGGAGTTACCCACAACATTTCAATGCACTCCTGGGTCTTCCCAGACCCGAACACCAAATGATACACTTTTTTTTTTAGAGAGACCTTCAGAATTGGCTAAAATGGTCAAAATCCGTTTTGTAGTGTTTATATAGCTGTTGTGGAGGATATCATGAAGCCTTGTTCCAACAAAAAAAAAAAACTAGATGGTAGTTATATAATTTTAACTTGAAATGGGTCACGGCAGACCAGAACACAACATAAAGGTTCTAATAAAGCAAGATGCATACTCAGTACCTGGTCGGTTTGAACAGAAACAACAACTTCTCAATTACTAGAGCACGATCATTGCCTCTGGCTGTTCACTGTGGCGCCCCCTGTCTCCCATCAGGCGCTATATCTGGACTCCACAAGCAGCATCATCTTTCCATTCTACAGGTCACTGTCAAAGGAGAACCTCAACAAACCTGACTCCCCCACCTTTTTTCTCACCGAGGTGTGTTGTTCTGGTTGGGAAGTGGTCAGTGGCAGCTGGCCAGTAAAGGGCGCAGGGGCGCCGCCCCCTTCAAACATCAAGAGATGACAATCTGCTTAAACATGTTAAATGTAATTTAGTTGTATAATGCAAATAATTATGAAATAAAAGTGTTTTCAGTCTGTGAGCGCCTGTCAGCAGCATTAAATATTGGTTCAAATGGTATTTGGTTGATTTCTGTCTGAGTACATATACTTCCTGGGTGAGAGGCGCCGGCCAAACCATACCTTATGTAAGCCCTCAAACTTGTGGCGAGCAGGTGACCTGAGGCTGCTGTCTGATTGGTATCTTCAGGTTTGCAGTTCTGTGCGCCCCAGACACTCCCACTTTTTTTTGGCAGTGAATTGGTATTGTTTTCATGTTTTTTGATCTAACGTGATTGGACAATACTCGTGGTTGTCAATCCCGTTCACACCCACCACGACGCCTTGTCTCAACTGTCAATCATCCACCATCTACAAACGCTGACAAAATCTATAGGCTACATTGTCCTTCTTAATAACTCTGTGACTGTGTGGACATTAAAGCTGTCAGGTGTGCTGTGCCAAGGTAAATTGCGCCCCCCCCCCAAAAAAAAGTTTTAGCACCAGCCGCCACTGGTTATAATTTTGAGCATTTGCTAGAGAGAACATGGGACATGACTAATGCGAGAGGCCTGCAGAGAGAAGTGGAGCGGTGCTGCTCATTTGTACAATCACTAGGCACATGCAGCCCTCCTCGGTCTCTATTAGACAGAACAAGAGCGGATTTTCTGGGTCGCTTTGAACTTTATTGAACCATGGTGGTCTTGCTTGCTCTTCCTGTGATGTTTCTAGACATCACATCAAACTTTTGTAGAAAAAAGACTACTTATGATCAACAAATGTGTTTTTCCTCTGAATGCATACTACCAGTACAAGTTGAATCGCGCAACTGGACTTGGTATATACCCATGAAGACGTTTCGCCTCTCATCCCAGAGGCTTCCTCAGTTCGTGCCTTTCTGACTAGACCAAGCTAGCCTGACTGGCTGGTGATGAGACTCAGATATTTATCCTCTTGGAGTCGTTGTCAGAGCTATTGGTGTCCATGGCTCTTTGTGTCCCGATGTTTACCAACGCCCATCGCTAACAGAGCCATAGATATGCATGGCTCTTTTGTGTACCGATGTTTGGCCGTGCCTGTCGTTATCGGACCTATTGATACGGTGTCATACTGTCCAATGAAAAGGAAAAATGACGTCATGATGTCCACTCTCCACATGGTCGTTGGCCTTCTGTGTTGGGCCATCCGTTTGTGTAGTGGTTGTTTGGTTTCTCCTATGTATAGGTCAGTGCAATCCTCATTGCACTGTACAGCATACACCAGATTGCAGCACTCAGGCCCAACGAGAAGAACACAAACACCTGAGGGAAGCTTTAAAAACCTGCGGCTACCCCAGTTGGACCTTTGTAAAAACTGCAACACGTTCCAAAAAGACCAACCGGGTGAGCGATGAGGAGAAAAGGAACAGAAGGAATAGCACAGTCATCCCATATGTTTCGGGGGTCTCCGAGAAACTCAGGAGAATTTTCAACAAACAACGCATCCCGGTATACTTCAAACCCAGCAACACACTCTGACAAAGACTGCTTCATCCCAAAGACCGTGTACCACACACACAGAAAAACAATCTGGTGGATTTCATCACCAGCCAGTCAGACTAGCTTGGTCTAGTCAGAAAGGCACGAAGTGAGGAAGCCTCTTGGATGAGAGGCGAAACGTCTTCACGGGTATATACCAAGTCCAGTTGCACTTGGTTCAACTCCTTTGGATAACCATGACATGGATGAATGAGAACATTCACAGACATACCAGTACAAGTTTGCGTCAGAATATCTGTGACAGTCGTTTTAACCTTGCAACAGGCCTTCTGCATGAAGTCCAGTCCCTAATTTTACAAGAAACTACTGCTACTTTCGGCTGCTCCCGTTAGGGGGCGCCACAGCAGATGATCCGTTTCCATCTCTTCTTGTCATCTGCGTCTTCCTCTGTCACACCAGCCACCTGCATGTCCTCCCTCACCACATCCATAAACCTCCTCTTTGGCCTTCCTCTTCTCCTCTTTCCTGGCAGCTCCATATTCAACATCCTTCTCCCAATATACCCAGCATCTCTCCTCCACACATGTCCACACCATCTCAATCTTGCCACTCTTGCTTTGCCTCCAAACCGTCCAGCCTGAGCTGTCCCTCTAATATACTCGTTCCTAATCCTGTCCTTCTTCATCACTCCCAGTGAAAATCTTATCATCTTCAACTCTAATTTTACAAGAAATCAGACATTTTGTCTCTCTCTGATACATTACATTTAAGGTAGTGTTCAGAATTACCTTTTCCTATCAATGTCAATGATTTTGTTTTCGAAAGAGGACCGTCAACATGTACGGCCGTGTCCCTGCTGAAGACGCAGCAGAGCGCAGGTGTTTCTGCTGCCACCTTCTGGTAGCAACCTGCCTCATACACCTATGTACATCCACCTCTCTCTGCGTGCGTGCGTGTGTACGTGTGTGTGTGTGTGTGTGTGTGTGTGTGTGTGTGTGTGTGTGTGTGTGTGTTCTCCACCACAGGTCCAAATGCAGCTTGAAGGGACCAGACCATGGTACGGTCCAGCTCGAGTTTTTTAGCACGTCATCGATCTTAATTTCAAAATCCATCCATTATCCAAACCGCTCACCCTGCTCTCAGTGATGCTGGAGCCTATCCCAGCAGTCACAGGGCCGACACACACACGCACGCACGCACGCACGCACACACACAAACACACACACACACACAAACACACACACCACACACACACACACACACACACACACACACACACACACACACACACACACACACACACACACACACACACCGAGGGGCAATTTAGTACTGCTGATTCACTTGACCTACATGCTTTTGGACAGTGGGAGGAAACCGCAGCAGCCGGAGGAAACCCATGCAGACACAGGGAGAACATGCAAACTCTGCACAGAGGACGACCTGGGACGAACCCCTCCCAGACAGCATCGGGATGTGGGCCACTTCAAGCAGTGATGCGGCACTGATGGCCTTCTTCTGGTCCTGACAACATGGATGTGAGCCTGAAGTGGCCCACATGTATAACAGCAAATATGGCCCAAATATGCCAAATCAAATGTGGGCCTTTTTTGGCAAAGATGCGGTACTCTGGGCAACATGTAATCTGGATGTGACCCTGAAGTGGCCCGTGTGGTAAATGGTGAATATGGCCCAAATATCACAAAACAAATATGGCCACCTATGGCAAGTATGTGGCACATGCAGCATTGCTATGGCTTGGTTCTAGCCCAGATCTGGCAATCAGGAGCGGACCGCCCAAGTGCCACGCGGTATGTGGGCCGAATGAAAGTGTCGGGTGTGGGACGGGTCCCGGCCACAGCAGTTTTGCTATCTGGGCAAGGTTGGACTACCCCGGTGCTCAAACCCACGACTTTCTTGTTGTGAGGCAATCGGGCCAACCGATGCGCCACTGTGCCAATTTCAAAATGCAAACACAAACAAAGTAAAAAAAAGAAAAATTATCTAGTTTTTTTTTTATGTATGCACTAAATATTCATGATGCCATTCGTGGTCTTCTATGGTGAGGTGTGCAGAATAAATGTCACCGTCCTGTGGGATTTAAGTCTGTGTGTGTGTAGGTCCACGGTGGCATTTGAAGCTCGGCGTGCCCTTTCACGTATCGAGGGGGTATCAGTGGACCCTCGGGCACCACGTTGGAGATTTATTCTGGTTCTACTTGCACAAATGTTCACTTCTTTCGATGAATTCTGACAAAGGCTGCATGTGAAACTAATAATTTCCTGCCTCTCAAGCGTACATCTGAAACTGATGGTTAGGGTGAGATCTCTCTTTTTTCCGGCTCAGATAGGAGCCATGGTTGCAGAGACATAACCACAAGGTTTGTGGATCTACATCTGCTGAAATGTCTGTTCCAGTAACGTGTTGGCTGGCTTGACGTGCTGCAACTCAAGTTAATTAGCATGTCAGTGGAATCCAGAGTTCTGCATTACTTCACCTCGAGGTACTGGGGGTTATTTATTGGGCTGCGCTGTAATTCATAAGGAGGCGAAGGGAGCGCCGTGGAGAGCGGCCGAGGTCAAACGGTGCTTCTTCGGCTCGAGTCTCCTTCACGTTAGAGCTGACTGAGGGAGGCCGGGCCGCTCTGCGCAGCTCCACTTCCATAACGAGCCACACAGAACACACTCTACTCCACCCGGCATGCGTAGTCCCCGCAGGACTGAGCGGGTGATACTGCGTGATGTGTGCAGGGAACCACTGAGCCGATTTGTTATCAGGAATCAGGGACGTGCATTTGTCGTTTCAGTTCATGTGCGCAGGTGCATGGAGTCGTTTCTCCCAGCCCACAGCAGTGCAGCAAAAGGACACAAACACACACCCAAACTGCAAAGAAACTACGAAAACTACAAAACACATGCACCCATCATCCCAACCCGCTTATCCTGCTCCCAGGGTCGCGGGGATGCTGGCGCCTATCCCAGCAGTCACTGGGCGGCAGGTGGGGAGACGTCCTGGACAGGCCGCCAGGCCATCACAGGGCACACACACACACACACACACACACACACACACACACACACACACACACACACACACACACACACACACACACACACACACACACACACACACACACACGCACACACACACATCACACCTAGGGGCAATTTAGTACAGCCGATTCACCTGACCTACATGTCTTTGGACTGTGGGAGGAAACCGGAGCACCCGGAGGAAACCCACAAAGAGAGAACATGCAAACTCCACACAGAGGACGACCCGGGACGACCCCCAAGGTTGGACTACCCTGGGGCTCAAACCCAAGATCTTCTTGCTGTGAGGCAATCGCGCTAACCACCACACCACCGTGTCACTATAGCCAACACACACACACACACACACACACACACACATATATATATATATATATATATATATATATATATATACATACGTATATATACACTACCGTTCAAAGGTTTGGGATCACATTGAAATGTCCATATTTTTGAAGGAAAAGCACTGTACTTTTCAATGAAGATAACTTTAAACTAGTCTTAACTTTAAAGAAATACACTCTATACATTGCTAATGTGGTAAATGACTATTCTAGCTGCAAATGTCTGGTTTTTGGTGCAATATCTACATAGGTGTATAGAGGCCCATTTCAAGCAACTATCACTCCAGTGTTCTAATGGTACAATGTGTTTGCTCATTGGCTCAGAAGGCTAATTGATGATTAGAAAACCCTTGTGCAATCATGTTCACACATCTGAAAACAGTTTAGCTCGTTACAGAAGCTACAAAACTGACCTTCCTTTGAGCAGATTGAGTTTCTGGAGCATCACATTTGTGGGGTCAATTAAACGCTCAAAATGGCCAGAAAAAGAGAACTTTCATCTGAAACTCGACAGTCTATTCTTGTTCTTAGAAATGAAGGCTATTCCATGCGAGAAATTGCTAAGAAATTGAAGATTTCCTACACCGGTGTGTACTACTCCCTTCAGAGGACAGCACAAACAGGCTCTAACCAGAGTAGAAAAAGAAGTGGGAGGCCGCGTTGCACAACTGAGCAAGAAGATAAGTACATTAGAGTCTCTAGTTTGAGAAACAGACGCCTCACAGGTCCCCAACTGGCATCTTCATTAAATAGTACCCGCAAAACACCAGTGTCAACATCTACAGTGAAGAGGCGGCTGCGGGATTCTGGGCTTCAGGGCAGAGTGGCAAAGAAAAAGCCATATCTGAGACTGACCAATAAAAGAAAAAGATTAAGATGGGCAAAAGAACACAGACATTGGACAGAGGAAGACTGGAAAAAAGTGTTGTGGATGGATGAATCCAAGTTTGAGGTGTTTGGATCACAAAGAAGAACGTTTGTGAGATGCAGAACAAATGAAAAGATGCTGGAAGAATGCCTGACGCCATCTGTTAAGCATGGTGGAGGTAATGTGATGGTCTGGGGTTGCTTTGGTGCTGGTAAGGTGGGAGATTTGTACAGGGTAAAAGGGATTCTGAATAAGGAAGGCTATCACTCCATTTTGCAACGCCATGCCATACCCAGTGGACAGCGCTTGATTGGAGCCAATTTCATCCTACAACAGGACAATGACCCTAAACACACCTCCAAATTGTGCAAGAACTATTTAGAGCAGAAGCAGGCAGCTGGTATTCTATCGGTAATGGAGTGGCCAGCGCAGTCACCAGATCTGAACCCCATTGAGCTGTTGTGGGAGCAGCTTGACCGTATGGTACGCAAGAAGTGCCCATCCAACCAATCCAACTTGTGGGAGCTGCTTCTGGAAGCGTGGGGTGCAATTTCTCCAGATTACCTCAACAAATTAACAGCTAGAATGCCAAAGGTCTGCAATGCTGTAATTGCTGCAAATGGAGGACTCTTTGACGAAAGCAAAGTTTGATGTAAAAAAAATCTTATTTCAAATACAAATCATTATTTCTAACCTTGTCAATGTCTTGACTCTATTTTCTATTCATTTCACAACATATGGTGGTGAATAAGTGTGACTTTTCATGGAAAACACAAAATTGTTTGGGTGATCCCAAACTTTTGAACGGTAGTGTATATACATATATATATATATATATATATATGTGTGTGTGTGTGTGTGTGTGTGTGTGTGTGTGAGTGTATGTACGTATATATCTATATAAATTCGCTGTTCAAGAGAGCAAACGCTAGGATGACTGTTGGAACTGCCGGTCTGCATGGACTAGCAGTTAGCTTAGCCTGCCCCACTTCCGCATCCAGTCAGACCGCCCTCGGTGTTTCCTCCTTGAGTGAAGCTCCAAGCAGGGCCATGGTCCCTGGGCCCACTGGACATAGCAGTCTAAGCTCTCCCTGGCAATCCAACACCAGCTCTCCAGCCAGACACCCCTGACACACCTCCCCGCACTCCTCACGAC
>NC_079212.1:48070644-48120644 GCF_029633865.1 Lampris incognitus | reverse complement strand
CCACACTGTAAATTCTAACAAGTTCAGTTTACTTAAAATTATTTTTAGGAAACCGGTTACCTTGGGGAAAGTAAGTGAATTAACTTAATTGTGTCAAGTCGTACGACACGATTTTATGTGAAATGAGTTCAGATAACTTGACACAATTAAGATCATTTACTTACTTTCCCCAAGGTAACCGGTTTCCTAAACTTTTTTAAGCAAACTGAACTTGTTAGAATTTACAGTGCACCGTGTGCAGTTAGTACAAAACGCCGCTGCTCGGCTAGTAACCGGGACAAGAAGGCACGAACCCTCCTCCTCGCTCCTGTGCTGGCCTCCCTACACTGGCTCCCTGTTTTATTTGGAATGATTTTAAAATGTTATTGCTCACTTTTAAGGCTTTAAACGGTCGTGCTCCTACATACATTTGTGATTTGTTGACCTGGTATATGCCCCCTCAACCATTAAGACCTGCAGGTAGAGCCCTGCTGGTTACTCCCAGGTCTTGGTTTGTTACAAAGGGTGGTGGGGCTTTTGCTGTTAGAGCCCCCCACACTATGGACCCTTCTTCCTGTCCACCTGAGACACACCAAGTCTCTAGCTTCTTTTAAATCTCGTCTTAAAACTTTTCTTTTTATGAAAGCTTTTACAAATGTTTCATATTTATCATTTATACTGTTTTTAGTTTTACTCTTATTTATTTGGTCTTACTCTTATTTTTGTCTTGCCTGGTTTTATTTCTTTGTAAAGCACTTGTTTTAGAAAAGTGCTATATAAATAGTATCATTATTATTATTATTATCATCTTCACTGTTCATCACTCACAGACCTTTCACATCTAAAATGAAAAATACCAACATTAAATTCAGCGTATTAGATTGGATGATTTTTCAGACCGCATGTAATATATGAATTTATTTAAAAAACAATAAATCAGAAAAAAAACTAATTTGGTGGGCGGCTCACATAAAACGCAAAAAACATGTAAATTGAGATTATAAGATTACTGTGTAAGTTTCCCAATAGCTAACAAAAATCTTTTATTTAATGTATCTTTAGCTTCACAATGAGACAATTCAGATATTGAGTCTTTACAGTATTGGCCCTCAGGAATGATGCATTGATAAGACATTAATATCATTATTTATGTTATCATTATTCTCCCTTATTTAACCAAACAGTCCCACCGAGGTCCAGCTCTCAAGATTTGAAGGGGGGGAAAACATGTTAAACCTTTAAAATGACCAACACTGACAGGGGAGCTTTCAAATCACCAAGGGGGCAAAATGAGTTGCAATTTCAAAACCTTTTGTACATTTTTGTTACTGGAAGCCGGATCTGAGCGGGGCCGGATCTGAGCGGGGTCAGTGCTCGCGCGCGTGTTATCTGGAGACATCTGGATTTGTGTGCGGTGCAGATAAACAACATGCAGTGCACCAGCGGTGCTGTTGATAATGAAGCCCATCGAAGGTTTCCATGCTCGTAATGATGTGTGCGAAACACGTCTCCGGTGATTTAACCACGAGTGGCCGTGATGAATCGGGTTCCTCGTCTTCAGTAGGACAGCTGCTGAATGGAAATACAGAACGTCCCCATGGTCAGATTATGACCTCCGAGCAGCCTATCAATAAGCACATGCACAGTTGTGGTGGATACTGCCCAGACAGAGTAAGTGATGTGGTAAATGTGCCGTACATAAGTGGTATTAATACAGCGTCGGTAGAAAACAGAAAGCTGGGGGGTAAACTGCAGCTGCATCCATGCACACCAAGGCACAGAAACACCAGACTCTGTATTTTAGTACAAATGCAGCGAGTTGTCCTGTGGATTCCTGAGCTTCATATATTACCACGCAGATGAGCCCAGCCTGATTCTCCGGGGTGGGGACAACCCTTGCATGGGCTACATTGAGATCTACTACCAGGGCCAATGGGGCATTGTCGGAGACAACAAATGGACCCGCTCCAATGAAGATGTGGTGTGCCAGAGCATCGGCTGTGGAAGGTCCCTTGGCTCCGTGGACGTCCTGAGGCAGAACACGAACTCCATAGTGTGGGTCAATGAGGTGACGTGCACGGGGTCGGAGGACCAGCTGTGGGAGTGCCCCGGCTTCGCCGGCTGGAACGTCAGCTTCTACATCAAGGACAGCTACAAACACATCACCTGTTCTGGTGAGCCCATTCTTTCTTTCATGGCTCAAGACAGAACCCGTCATTTTGGGTCATACCCGCATATTTACTCTCAAAGATTCACTTAATTTGAAATAAAATGAAAAACCTCTACAAGTTATAACTACCAAATTTGTGATGATAAAGCTGAGCATGACAATATTATTATTATTATTATTATCATTATCATTATTGTTATTGTTGCTTTTGTTAGCATGTAATCAGTGTGCCTGTTGGCGGCGTTTGCCCTTGCAGATCGGATTGAAATGAGTTTGGACGGGTTCAGATGTGCCGGAGTTGTCAAATACACCAAAATATCAGACGGGAACAAAACAGATGGCTACTTCTGCCACGAAAACTGGGGTAAGGCCAAGTTACATTCACACACGCGGGATGAATTATCCTGTCAAAACATCTCTCTCTCTATCTCTCACCTCTCTCTCACACACACATATACTATATATTTTTTTTCAATTCATTGTCACTAAAAACAATGTGCAGGCACGTGTTAAAAATGAAATAAGGGCTGCGGCTTCGCCAAACTTAACATGTGCCTGCACATTCTTTTTAGTGACAATGAATTGAATATGTATATGTATACATAAGTGTGTGTGTGTGTGAGAGACGTTGCACCCTTCGGCATTTTACTTCTTATACCTCAAAGGCTTTTTTTTGCCAGGAAATGTAAGTTTATGTATTTATTAGTCTGCCATCTTCTTGCTGTCTATATTGTTATCATTTCCTGCAGGTGTCAAGTCTGTATTACGCTGTGCATATATGTCCTGCAATTTAATACTCAGTTTTTCTTTTTTGAAAGAATGAATGATGATGGTGATGATAATAATGATGATGATGAGAGTGGTGGTGATGATGGTGGTGATGATGATGATGATAGTGGTAGTGGTGATGATGATGATGATAGTTGTTGCTGTTATTGATCGTATTAGTATTAGCAGTAGCAGTATTGGGAAATTTGACTATGACCCACTGACTTCTTTTGTATAGTAGTGTTGGTTGTCCCCTTCAGTTTAATGAGGGACAGTCGTAATTTCAACCACCATGGCGCTTGAGACACTCAAAGCAACCCGTGCCTCCATTCTCAATGTCCATAAAGCAGTTTTCATACCAGGGTTTGTAGTCATTACGTGTCTCAGAATTAGCGCTTTTTTGTGTTTGGCAGCCTACGAGCACAAATAACTCACAGCACGCGGTAACAGTTTAATACCGAGCCTCCGATGCTGCGGGTCAGGCAGGGGGCTTTACTCCGCCATGACCTTATATGATGCCGCTAGCTTGCCTTTTGCAGAGCCAAGCGAAAGTGGGGTAAACTTTCATACACTGTAAATTCTAACAAGTTAAGTTAACTTAAAAAGAAAAAGAAAAACTTAAAAATGTAACTTAAAAACTTTACATAAAAAAAACTTTAAAAATTAGGAAATCGGTTACCTTGGGAAAAGTAAGTAAATTAAATTAATTGTGTCAAGTTATTTAAACTCATTTCACATAAAATCATTTCACATAACTTGACACAATTAATTTAATTTACTTATTTTTCCCAAGGTAACCAATTTCCTATTTTTTTTAAAGTTTTTAAGTAAAAATTTTAAGTAAAGTTTTTTTTAAATTAAGTAAAACATTTTTTTAAGTAATCTTCATTTTTAGAATTTAGTTTTCCTAGTGATTACCGGCAGCAGCAGCCAGTAGAAACAGTGGTAAAGGTTATTTCAGGTGCCATAAACTCTGTGTTTTGACATCACGCTGTCTGCACTGGACCCATGCTGTCGCTGTACACCGTTTAGTTTTTCCGCTGCTCAAAATCAAAATGGAGGGGAAAAAAATGACTGACAAGTTCCTTCACATAAATAGCACTCTGTGTGTCACTTAAAAAAGTAAATAAATTGTTCGAAAATAATAAAATAATAATAATGATATTGTTATTATTATTAATAATAATAACAATAATCATAAGTTTAAAGTAATAAATTCTGATTCCTGATTAACCTGTATCTTTGGGAAAAAACCAGCACCATCTAACATTAAAAAAAATTTCAAAAAATCAGTGTTCTTGCTAATCATCCATGCTTCTAATTATGTTTTCACTGTGGCCATCGTTTTTGCAACGCAGCCATGTAAGCTCTCCGTCGCCAATCATGCTTTCCAATATGAACGTGTTCGCTGCAGGTCATTGGCTTGGTGATAAAACATGGCAGTGTAGGTCCACCTTTATATCGCTGGGATTTTAGGGCTGTTTGTATAGAAATAAAATCAGGACTACTGAAAATGCACTCAAAAAAATTAAGCCGATAATTAAGCCGCTTATGTATTTCAGTTCCGCTTATGTATTTCAGTTACATGTAAATTTTCCATCCAATTTGATCACGTAAACCCAGTGTGAAATATTACGTTTGATCCACGTTTCTTCTTGAAATGTCACTGGAGTTACGTGGTCAAATTGGACAGAACATGTAAATGTAAATGAAATACATAAGCTTTAATTTATGGGCTTAAATATTTTTTTGAGCGTGAGGGATATAAATTTGATCATATATTTGAGAATATGGATTTCAATGTTACAATGTTACAATTTCATTTAGCGGACACTTATCCAAAGCAACGTACATCTGAGAGTTAATACAACAAGGGCAAGGCTCTAGTCAGCACGCGACAACGCATACGCAGTAACGCTTTATAACAACTACACAAATGAAGTATTAGTAACGACTGAATTCATAATTTGTAAAACAAGACACGCACCAATGGATAGTGAGTGTGTTAATAGATGTTTATAAATACTTATTAATACTGCCATTCAAGATTAAGTCAGGTAGTTACTAGTTGTTGGTTGAGTATTTTGTATGACCTCATCTAAAGTGAGGACTATCGATGCCTTACAAAGCATTTACAAATGAGACTGAAAGGCAAGCAGTTCACAAAAAACTCACAAACTCAGACTCTCAAAAGTCTAAAGGCTCATAAGAACCTTTAGAAAGTGTAAGTACATGATTAACAAACTATTTAGATGTACATTTGTGCATGAATTAATCATGAAATGCAGTATTAATAAGTATTTATAAAACATCCATTAACACACTAACCATTGGTGCACATATTGCTTTACAAATGATGAATTCACTAATACTTAACTAATGCTTCATTTGTTTTGTTATAAAGTGTTACCATAAGTGTCAAAAAACTAGGTTCGAGTCCGATAGGACATAGGTGTCAACAGTGCAGTGCACATAGGCAATGATTAGGGTGCACAGAAGCATTTTTATATATAATAACACCATCAGGTGTGGAGGTGTTGGAGAAAGAGCTGGGTCTTTAGCTTCTTCTTAAAGATGGAGAGGGACTCAGCGGATCGAATGGAGTTTGGTAACTTGTTCCACCACCGGGGAACTACAGAAGAGCCTGGCTAGCGACTTAGGCCCCCGTTGTGGCGGAAGTGCCAGGCGCCATTCAGGGGCAGAGCGTAGTGAGTGGGACTGAGTGTAGACCTGAATGAGGGAGTTCAGGTAGGCGGGAGCTGTTTCAGTTGCTGTTTTGTAAGCGAGCGCCAAGGTTCTGAATTTGATGCGGGCAGCAACTGGCAGCCAGTGGAGGGATACGAACAGCGGGGTGACATGTGCTGTTTTGGGTTGGTTGAAGACCGGATGCGCCGCTGCGTTCTGGATCATTACAGCACTACAAGTATGTAAGGGCAGTTCTAGAGCATGTACACATCAGTGTTGATGCCTTGCACGCCCTTTTAACATTAAATCTAGCATCAACAGCACCACACCATCCTCTAGGGCAGGGGTGGGCAATCTTATCCAGGAAGGGCTGGTGTGGGTGCAGGTCTTCGTTGCAACCAAGCAGTTACACACTCGTGTCTCCTAATCAAGTTCCTCAGCAAAGACTCTACTGGTTGATTAGGGGGATCAGGTGTGTAACTGCTTGGCTGGAACAAAAACCTGCACCCACACTGGCCCTTTCTGGATACCATTTCCCCACCCCTGCCCTAGGGGCTCAGTAGCTAACTTTGGAGTTGTGGGTCCATCTTGTGTGCCAGGGATAGGCAACACGGTCCAGAAAGGTCTGGCGTGGGTGCAGGTCTTTGTTCCAACCAAGGAGTTAAACACCCGAGTCTACAAATCAAGGTCCTTAGCAAAGACAACTGGTTGACTAATAGAACCAGGTGTGTAACCGCTTGGTTGGAACAAAGACCTGCACCCACGCCGGACCTTTCTGGATCATGTTGCCCATCCCTGTGGTATGCCCATATAATCGTGCAATTGAAGTCCCGGAGCCCGTTCCCAGAATTGTTGACGAAATCCCCTTTTCACGTCATCGAGTTTCCTCCAGCTCCTCAGCTCTGGAAACCCCCCTTTCCTACACACCCTGCGTTTTATGATGGCCTCCGTGTCGTCAGCTCCTCATTCATGTGGAACAAAACTAAAACGGCGGGTGGATTAGATTATTTTTTACGTGTTAGGGTCCAGACTGCAGAAACTCTTCCCATCGGTGGAAACACAACCCCCTTACACACCGCTCTCGATAAGAAACGGTCTCTGTCCTGTCTGCCCTGTGTCTCCTCTGATATAAAGCAAAGGACGACGCCGACCTTGTGTGCAACGCTCTTAACTGTGGCAAACACAAGGCTATCCCTGACCCCGAAACCATGACACCGATGGGGTTTCTGTCCGCGGCCAGGACCAAAATTCGTTGTACCGGCACCAAGCGCGAGACACACCTCTGGCAGTGTTCGCCCCAACAGTCGCTGTGTCAACGTCCTGCTACGGTCACCTGCTCGGGTAACTATACTACTTCACTCCATGACACAAAAGTTAGGTAACACTTTAGTATGGGGAACATAAAAAACTTAATTACTAGTGAATTAGTAATGATCAAGATGTCACTGTAGTATGGGGAACATATTCTAAGTAACAAAAACTTAATTTACAGTAATTTAACACTATGAACACTTGTAGTTTTGTGTTTTGTTATGTAAGAACAGAACATATTCATTAAGTGTTAGTAAGGGAGAATAACTCTTCTTGTGGTACTACCACCTTATAAAGGCCATACTAAGCAAAGCATATTGAGATGGTACTACTAATAAGCACTAATTCTGAGGTTATAGAGGGAAAACTCATATTTAATGGCTTACTGGTTGTATAATAAGGCCATGCAGAATAAGGCATTAATGAGTACGTAATAACGACCAATTAAGAGCCAATATGTTGCTAATTTGCATGCTAATAAGCACCTAATTAATGGTGACTACGTTCCCCATACTAAAGTGTTACCAAAAGTGATTTCTGATTAATCTGATGTGCCACCTCGGGCCCAAGTTGCATCTCCAGTGAGCTGGGCTCAAACAAGTATGAACAGAAGAATTTCACGTGCACCCAAGAACTGTCCCTTATGAAAACACACACACACACACACACACACACACACACACACACACACACACACACACACACACACACACACACACACACACACACACACACAGAGTTAAGAAATGTAATCTCAGTGCAGCCTTTTTTCAACAGGTCATGTCAACGTGCGACTGCAAGGCGGGGACAACGTGTGCAACGGAACCCTGCAGACGGAGGAGGCCGGGGTCTGGAAACCTGCTCCCTGCCACGACAACGAAACGGTGACTGAAAGTGATGCCGCGTCTTTCGATGTGATGTGCCGACAGATGCACTGCGGCACCGGCAAGATGCGGATACCCGCGACCTGTAAAGACGGCCAAGTCTCACTGACATGCCCAGGTAATAACGTTACTCCCCCACATCGCCACCGCTTGTTATCCCAGCAGCCGACTACAGCACGTTACTATTACTGCCACCACAAGCTCTTGGTGTGGTCACATGGCAGTGGCTCTAAAGAACCTTTACTTCATGACCTCTTTCAGTAGTGAGCTGAAACGATGACGCGAATCACTTTCCCCAAAGGGAGAAATTATGCTGCGTTTGATCAATATCAGCAACCCCACCCCCCAAGCCCTGTGATGGACTGCTGGCCTGTCCAGGGTGTCTCCCCGCCTGCCGCATCCCCGTGAACCTGAGAGCAGGATAAGCGGTTCGGATAATGGTGGGGTGGGATGGATGGAACCCCCCCTTTTTTTCTCCTCAATTGTACTGGGACAATTACCCCACTCTTCCGAGCCATCCCTGTCACTGCTCCGCCCCCTCAGCCGATCCGGGGAGGGCTGCAGACTACCACGTGCCTCCTTGACACATGTGGAGTCGCCAGCCGCTTCTTTTCACCTGACAGTGAGGAGTTTCGCCAGGGGGACGTGGCGCGTGGGAGGATCACGCTGTCCCCCCGCCCCCCGACCGACCAGAGGAGGCGCTAGTGCAGCGACCGGGACACACACCCACATCCGGCGTCCTACCCGCAGACACGGCCAATTGTGTCTGTAGGGACGCCCGACCAAGCCGGAGGTGACACGGGGATTGTCCGTGCCCCTGACCGAGGCATGGCAAGACGAACTGGAGTCGGTCCCCGGGCGCCGCACGGCGGCTGCCCCCTGCTCGGAGCAGACCGGTCGCCTCCTCTTTACGTGTCTGTGGACACGCTTCTGCAAGTCACTTATACGTGTTCATTGACACGTATCTCACAGATGCCGCTAGGGGCGCCCTGTAGCCTACTAGGTCTGTCATGACCATGGTCATGACGCAATAGAATGTAAAAAATATTGAACAAAGATGGCGGAGCGAATGTTCCTGACTGCTGTCTTTGCCAACTTCTCCCAGAAAGTACAGCTGTTTAACCTCTTCAGTGACGTCTGTCACCGCTTTAGAGTGACATACACGCTCCCAATGTCCCTTTTTATGACACTTGTTGCACTTACTGTTCATTGCAGGACACTTCCGCTCATCGGTGTGCTGCGTTTTGCCGCACCTCCCGCATTCATCTACCATGTTGGTTGCAGGACTGCTGCCACCATGACGCTGTCCGCCCTTTTTCTTGCGCCCCCAGTGGCCAGAAGACGGGATTGCGGCCCCAGTAGCAACTAATACGTGTCCATATACACGTATTTCGCTCTCGCAAAAACGTGTCCTCTGACACGTACGTATTGTGATGTAGTGTTGGCTCGGAGCTACACAGCTAGGGTGCCTTAAATGCAAAGCGTCGTTTCCCTATGGGGATCATTAAAGTATATCAAATCGAGCCGGCGAGCCCCGTGTTGGTAGGCAGTGGAATTGACCGCCACGCCACCGGGATGCCCCAGCAAAACAATGCGGATATAAAACGCCAGAGACACCTTTTCAGACGCATTCATTCTAGGTGTTGCAATGCACTGCTGCCCGCAACACCACGCTGAGCTTCCGCCATGTTGAAGCTACACTACATCACAATACGTACGTGTCAGAGGACACGTTTTTGCGGGACCGAAATACGTGTATATGGACACGTATTAGTTGCTACTGGGGCCGCAATCCCGTCTTCTGGCCACTGGGGGCGCAAGAAAGAGGGCGGACAGCGTCATGGTGGCAGCAGTCCTGCAACCAGCATACTAGATGAATGCGGGAGGTGCGGCAAGACGCAGCACACCGATGAGCGGAAGTGTCCTGCAATGAACAGTGAGTGCAACAACTGTCATAAAAAGGGACATTGGGAGCGTGTATGTCACTCTAAAGCGGTGACAGACGTCACTGAAGAGGTTAAACAGCTGTACTTTCTGGGAGAAGTTGGCAAAGACAGCAGTCAGGAACATTCGCTCCGCCATTTTGTTCAATATTTTTGACATTCTATTGCGTCACGACCATGGTCATGACAGACCTAGTAGGCTACAGGGCGCCCCTAGCGGCATCTGTGAGATACGTGTCAATGAACACGTATAAGTGACTTGCAGAAGCGTGTCCATACACACGTAAAGAGGAGGCGACCGGTCTGGTTGAAGCTTACCGGCGTCCACGTCACTGGTTCAGCCTGACACGTTTCATGTTCATTCCTGTTCTCCTTTCTCTCACAGACAGAATCCGTGTCACCGTGTCACCAAACCAGGCGGCCAACAGGTGCTTCGGCCCGGTTTATATCGAAGGTCTCGGGGGTCTGTGGCCTGTGTGTGGTCAGAACTGGGATACAAATGCCGGGACGGTGGTCTGCCGAGAGCTTGGCTGTGGAAAGGTGAGTTGTCCTCAGCATCAGGACCGTACCACGAGCGGCGGTTTCCAGCACGGCGCAAAAACCAGCACGGCTACTGTGCCGGTTTGGACCTCAACCGTTCTCAGTAACTTCTGAACCCTCCTGCGTTTCCATCCCTTCCGTCAGCCAATCATCCATATTTCATTTTGAAAAAATAAAAGGTGAAAGTCAAAGTGAAACTCCTCGGGACGAGATAAATGTCTGATTTAGTGCTGCTGGCCAAGAAACCGAACACACTGGAATATAAGGTGAAGTTTGAATGTCCTGCTAAGGAACCATAACCACAGTCAAGATAGCACAATATACATATTCACCTAATATTCAAGTTTGACAGATATAACTACTATTCATCCCTGTGACAGGAAGAACAGAAAACTGAAAATTGAAAACTCAACAGCACATTATAATGACAAGGAAGGAAACGAGAGTTATAGAAAAACCTCTAGTTTCCTCATGTATTACTCAATAATTACCACTCATCATAGTTCAGTTATATCTGTTTTCGTCATATATTACTTAGTTATTTCTGTTTAATGAACGAGCTGCAATTAAAGCGTCACCAGTGTTATACTATACACACACACACACACACACACACACACACACACACACACACACACACATATATATTCAATTCCATTCCATTATCCAAGCCGCTTATCCCAACTGGGGTCGTGGGATGCTGGAGCCTATCCCAGCAGGCATTGGGCGGCAGGCGGGGAGACACCCTGGACAGGCCGCCAGTCCATCACAGGGCTCTCTCTCTATGTGTATATATATACGTATATATACACACGTATATATATCGCAATATCATCTCACATATGCAAAAATATGTTTATAACTCCAACTGAGGTTCATTACATTCAACTGGTAATTTGCCGAATAACACATTCACCAAACCAAATCTAGTTTTAAAACGATACGCCCCCAAATATTTCAGACCTCGTTTTCAGATACATTTGAGGTGACAGATTTTCCTTATCTTGAATTTTGACAACAAAATTGTGCACCGTGATATTTTAGCGAATTCAGGGGGCAGCCGGGAATCCGCCGCAGCCGGGAAGCGAACCCAGTGCGACTGCGCCAACGAGTCAAATAAAGGGCCCGACCTGTTAGCCAAGGGCTAGCTAGAGAGTCTCGTCATCCGTGGTCGTTTCACTAGCCCTCTCCTTCGGGAAGCGCGTCCCCGCGCTTCAGCATACCAGCTCCCTCACGCTTCTGGGCGCACGCGCTTCCGGTGGCCTCACTGTCTCACCGTCCCACGTCTGACACCAATGTCGTGAATTCAGGGGGCAGCCAGGAAACCGCCGCCGCTGGGAAGCAAACTGGGGTCACCCGCACCACGGGCGGCTGCACTAACCAGTCAACTAAAGGGCCCAACCTGTTAGCCAATGGCTAGCGAGTCTAGTCGTCCGTGATCGTTACACTATGAATAATAGCCGAATAGCTCTCAATACAATACACTTTAATCCTAAAGTCATGGCAGAGTACTAACGGAACAACAAACACGTTTCCTTAGGTGATCAAAGTGTCCACCCAAATCAGCAGCACTTCGGGGATACTGGACTGGGTGAAATGCTCGGGCAAGGAGGCCTCCCTGTGGCACTGCGGAGCCAAGTACAACCGCAAGCCTTTCCCGTGTTCCTCCACTGCCTCTGTGACCTGTGGAGGTAGGAAAGAGATCATATGGGTCCCCCATCGACAGGTGTCGATGTCAAGTCAAGTTTACGTGAAGAGCCCCAAATTACAAAGGAGTCCAGGGGGCTTTACAATCAGTGCAACATACGGGACCACCTTTCTTTAGACCCTCGATGCATATTTTAAGGCGATCATAACTTTTAGTCTATTAGTTTAGGTTAGTTTCGTCAACATGAATGATTGCTTTTGCACAGGAGACCTGGCCCAGCCAGGAGTTTTCTAGATTCTAGTTAGAATCTAGACAGAACATGTTTATTCTGGCACTGTGCAATTACAAAGAACATGACTTCTTCTAAAGCAGTTCCCCTATAGTCCATGGGCCAGAGCCCAAAATTTCCTATTTCGGTACACTCAAGGTGGCAAAACTTACTTATAATTTTTGAAAGGATCCATGTCTGTAGATGATATTTTGGTATGATAACCATTCCTGAGTGGCAGCTGTATCACAGTTATCAGCTCATGAAGTTAACCACCCCCTAAAGTAAATTGCATTTTAGACGCTGGTGCATATCCTGGTTTAGCCTCATGGTCAGGACATTTTTCAATGTTCTATAATATTGTCTTTGGTATCATTTTAAAGGGGACCGTCTTAGCTTTCATTCAAGCCCTGTTGTGGATATTTCTCACAAATATAGAGGTCACTTGAGCTCTTCAACCCGTCAATAACACACATCTTTCTGCAATGTTTGCCTAAACTATATACTTTCTTTTAGCCCTGTGGCATCTAGGAATATCAGGGACACAAAACACAAAAACTGGAATACTCACAGGACTGTAAAGATTCAGGAAATGTATAATATACCCATAATATTTCATTGTGTGAGGTGATTGTGAACCTTAAATTAGAAGGGCATTATTACTAAGAAACTAACTAGACCAAAGCCAGTTAGTCCATGGGTCAGACCAGATATCGATATCACCCAAGGTGACACAACTTCACTCGTGCCATTTTATTTGGTACACTAACAGAAGTAAAATAATACATGATAACCTTTCCAAATGAGCAGCTATTTCATTTTTCTTTCAGGAAACCTGTTTCTGTGCCTCTCACGATTGTGTATTTGCCCAGATTTTTACAAATTAGCATTTCAACACCCCTGGTACTGATTAGCCTAGCTTAAACTCTGGGACAGTTCTTAGTTGGCCAACAACCAAGGATAACCAGTACTGTGTACTTCCATTCATTGTGCTAAGCTAGGCTAACGTGCAGCCAGATAGCTTTCTACTAAACACATATAGAGGAAACTGGTATCTATCTTCTTGTCTCACTCTGGAGAAGATTGTAAGCTAATTTCCCATAATGTTAGCATGTTCTTTTAATGTATATGTTAATATGATTAGTTAAAGTGGCTACGAGGAACTTTCATCTTGTGTTGATTTTAGCGGCCTCATGTGGACAAAATACAGCTGTTGCATAGCAACTAGGTAATGTATCTATTTGTGGCTATGTAAGATAAATAATGGTAATATGACGCTGGTGAAGCAAAGTAAACTTTGTTTTAGTAGTGTTCATACACCTAAGTTACATGTATTTGTTTGTATGTGGCAGGTGAAAACTGACTGAATATGGCCACTGGTGAACAAGCAAGTTTTTACCCAATACCAAAGCGCCCACGGGTGGAGTGCATTATCCACTGTTCTGATGATACAGATAAGCTGGTTTCACTACAAAGTGTCGACTCATGGAGAACTCTGCTCAGGGCAGCTCAGATACGAAATCATGCACCAGTTTTGAAACTGGCAAAAGACATTCCTGAGGGACAGATTCCAGCAATCTACTACCACAGAAAGTGTCGCAGTATCTTCACCATGAAGCAAATTCTTGATGGCCTCCTTGCAAAAGAAAAGAAAAGTTGTGTCTCTAATGAAGAGAAACAATCTAAGAGAGTAGCTCGACATGCTCCAAGTACATCTAGGACTTATGATGCAGAGTGCATATTTTGTCAGAAAAACAGCAAATATTCCAAGAGACAGAATACAAGAGAAGTACTGGTGCAGTGTCGAGAACTGCGAGCTGATGCAAAGATCAGGAGTGCAGCCACAAAGAAAAGGGACAGCAGAATCCTTGCCATTGTGAGTAGAGACCTTGTAGCAGCTGAAGGGCACTACCACAGGTCATGCTATAGACTTGACACCAAAGAAGAGGTTTCCAAAGGAGAGGTTGCCAGCAATGAAGATGATGATGCTGCAGCCCAGTATGAAGCTGCTGTGAATAAGGCATACAATGAGCTGTTCCTCTTCATCAGGATGGAGCTTTTTGGCAATCCTCAAGTGATGACAATGACTGATCTCTCTTCTAGACTGGTAGCTTCAATGAACTCCCAAGGCATTGCCCAAGTCAAGGAATCAACCAAGAAGCACATAAGGCGAAACCTGGAGAGTGAGTTTGCTGGAGCCTTGCAGATATTCCCTGATGAGAAAGGAAAATGCCTCCTCTATCCCGATAACTTGTCCATGAAGGAACTTGCCAAAGAAAATCAGTCTCTCGAAAGGGAGCTGCAGACCCTGAAAAGTGTCAGTGCACAAGATGTTATAGCCAAAGCAGCCATCAAATTGAGAGCAGACATTCAAAGTCAAGATGTTCCTCAAACCTGGCCGCCTGAAGTCAAACCAAAAGCAGAATGTCCTACCATTCCAGAGTCGCTCATTATCTTCCTGTACTCTCTACTCACAGGCTCAAATGATCCTGATCATGCATCCCAGAGAGTGCAGTGCCTTCTGCATTCATTTGGCCATGACATAGTATATGCAGTGACATGTGGAAATACCAAGACTTCCAAGCACATTGTTCTGCCATTCAGTGTCAAATCGTTGACAGGAAATGTAGAGTTGATAAACATCCTCAACCGACTTGGTCACAGTGTGTCCTATTCACAGATGGAAGAGATCAACACTGCCCTGTGTCTCCAGAAACTCTCATCATCAGGGAGTGGCATTGCCCTTCCAGCTAACATCCATCCTGGCATATTCACAACTTTAGCCTGGGACAATATCGACCGTCTTGAAGAAACTGTCAGTGGTGAGGGAACATCTCACAGAGTCAATGGGATTGCTGTGCAAGCAAAGCCAGTCAACCCACTTCCTGTCCAACCCATGCCCACTGTTCCCAAAACAAAGAAGAGAAGCATTGATGGACCCCCACCAATGTTACCAACTTACAATGCTGGACAACGGGTAGGGCCACCACAAAGCAAAAAGTCAGATGCCGATACTGCAGCCAATACTAAGCTTGCCAGAGAGAAAAACCTTCTTTGGGTCCTAGCACGCATGTCACAACAACAAGAACAGTCAGTCAGCAGCTGGACAGGCTTCAACATCCTGACTCGAGGAGAGATGACGGTCATCCCCGACAATATAGGCTATCTGCCTACCATCAATGCTCCAGCGACACAAATGTCTACTGTCAACGAGGTGCTTAACCAGTCACTGAACATCATGCAGTGCTTAAGCCTGAGGAAGATTGTCTGTGTCTTTGACCAAGCCCTGTATGCGAAGGCTGTCGAGATCACATGGAAACACCATGACAATTCCATGATATCATCGTTAGGCTTGGGGTATTCCACACCATCTGCACACTGCTGGCAATAATAGGAAAGCGTTTCCAAGATGCTGGACTCAAAGACCTCTGCATTGAGTCTGGCATGATTGCAGAAGGCTCAATTGCTGGTGTTATGGATGGCCGCAAGTACAACAGGGCAGTGCGACTACACAAGCTCCTGTATGAGGCTCTCATGCGACTGACCTTGAATGGTTTCCTGTCCTGGTTGGAAGAAACTCACAGGAATGACATGGTTCACCTGAATGAGACACTGAAGACCATTGACAGCCTTGGGAAAGAAGTCTCACAACATGCTTTGAAGGAGGTCCTCGAGAACAGCTCTTGTACACGCATCATGGATCTATTTGAAGTCTACCGTGAGTTCCTTAGAGGTGGAAACGGCAGCCTCTCGAACTTCTGGATGTCCTATTTGGACATGGTTGAAATCTTGTTGGGGCTCATCCGAGCATCCAGAGAGGGAGACTGGATGCTACACTTGGCTAGCATTCGAGCAATGATCCCATGGTGCTTTGCTTATGACAGGATGAATTATGCACGCTACCTCCCCTACTACTACGCCCAGATGTCTGAGCTGCCCATCACACACCCAGATGTGTACACAGAATTCATGGAAGGAGGCTTCTCAGTCCAACTGGGCTCCACCAATCCCTTTGGCCGAATCCCTGTTGACCAAGCTATAGAAGAAACGGTGAACAAAGACACCCAAACAGCTGGAGGGACAAAGGGATTCAGCTTGAAGCCAGGAGCTGTGACCAAATATTATCTCACAGCTGAGTATAGAAGCATGTACCTCAGACAGCTGAGAGACCTGACAGGTCAAGGCAGGTGCAAATGGTCTCATCCAGATCTACAGAGTCCAAGGATCAAGAGAGATGAAGCAGATGTCCAGTCTCTCATGGACCTTATGGAGAATAACTGGCTCAATCCTATGTCCCCTGATGAGATTGATTTGGTTAGCCTCTCCACTGGCAACATGGCTCCACCTGATGTGACCATAGATCTCTTGAGAGCTCTTGAGAAAGGAGAAGAGGCCTACCAAGCATTCCAGCAAACAAGGTTAGATGCAGACCAACCACCTGTGAAATTCCACGACAAGATGACCAAGCAAAGTCTGAAAACATTCTCCAATGTCAGCACAAAACAAGCTCATGGAA
The DNA here is from genome assembly GCF_029633865.1 of Lampris incognitus. Lineage (NCBI taxonomy): Eukaryota > Metazoa > Chordata > Actinopteri > Lampriformes > Lampridae > Lampris > Lampris incognitus. Next base: position 48,103,932 of record NC_079212.1, on the reverse strand, counting down.
AGAAAGCACAGGATGTGGTTCTGAAGGCAGATAGAAACCTTTTCAGTCACATGATACTGGTGGCTGAAAGCAGGATGGTGAATCTGAAGGATGTACTTGCCTACCCATTGGGCCCAATACCATGGGCACTGGCAAATGCTGATGGGTCCTTACGAAAAACAAACAAGGCTGCACTTGCCAGAGAGCTTGAAAAGAATGTATCTCCTGCAGAAGACATCCCAATCCCATCTACTTCCATCATTGATGGGATGAGCCTGGTCCAAAAAATGAATGGCAACAACAAAACCTTTGCACAGGTGGCAGAGTCAGCCTTGACCCAGGTCCTCCATGAGGGAGCACAGAGTGGGAGGATTGATGTTGTTTTTGATGTCTATCACCAGACTTCGATCAAAGATGCTGAACGACTGAACTGGGGTGGAGACATCACTCTCCAGTACAAGAATCTTGCAGGGGGACACCACGTCCAGCAGTGGAGAAAATTTCTGTGCAGTTCCTCCAACAGGACCAGTCTCATCAAGTTTCTGGTGGAAGAGTGGAAACTCCCACGATACAGAGCTATGCTGCATGGCAAGGTGTTGTACATGACCTGTGAGGAAACCTGCTACAAGTTGACAGAAGATGGGTGTGAGGAAGCAGCAGAACTGCACTCCACACATGAAGAAGCTGACACCCGTCTGCTCCTGCATGCATTGCATGCAGCAAATGCGGGCTCAAAGTCAGTTATCATCACAGCTGAGGACACTGATGTCATGGTGCTTTGTCTTGGCTTCCAGAAGGACATCACCTGTCCCATCTACCAGAAGTGTGGGACTCAGAACCGCACACGGTTTGTCGACATCACCAAACTGGCAAGTTCACTTGGAGACAGCATCTGTGACAGCCTAATTGGCTTACATGCCTTCACAGGCTGCGACACTGTCAGTGCATTCGCTGGTCGAGGGAAGCTGAATGCCCTGAAGATAGTGAGAAAGCACACTTCCTGCCAAGAGACTTTTAGTCAACTGGGACAGACATGGAATGTGAGTGATGAGCTGTTCCAGAAAATTGAGCAGTTCACCTGTCGGATGTATGTTGCTAATAGCAGCACTGCTGAGGTGAACAAACTGCGTTACCAGCTCTTCTGCACCAAAAGGGGAGAGGTTGAGTCCAGCCAGCTGCCACCATGTAGAGACTGTCTCTTTATGCATGTTCAACGATCAGCAATATGGAAGTGCTGTCTGCAGGCTAACCCTGTGGTGCCAAGCCCTACTGAGTATGGATGGACAGACGATGAAGGCAAGCTGGCCATTTACTGGATGCGCTCCCCACCTGCACCAGATGTGGTCTTGGAAATGTTAACATGCAAGTGTGTGCATTCATGCAAAATGCCAAGCTGCATGTGCCTGTCAAATGGACTTCCATGCACAGACATGTGCAGGTTACAGACCTGCAGTAACCAAAAACAGCAGGATGGTCCAGAACTGGACTTTGAACTTGGGGAGTCAGATGATGAGAGAAACGAGCAGTTTGATGAATGACAGTGTGATGATTCTGATGGTATTACTGTGGTAGTAGTCTATTGATGCACAGGATGTTGATTCTGGACTTGGTTACCCAGAGCTTGATAACAATAATGTAACCATATTCACATATACCCATTACCCTACCCATTACCATTACATATACCCACTAATGATATGGGATTACATGTATCATTGACTAAGTATATGTAAATGTCAATGTTGTTTAAAATATTAAAATAGTTCATTACCTCACTATGGTATTCCTTTTTATCATGTATTTTGATTGTGTATTTAAACAAATGTATAGAGACCAGTTTGTGACCTAACTGGCTTTGGTCTAGTTCTCATTTAAGGCTCACAATCACCTCACACAATGAAATAGTATGGGTATATTATACATTTTCTGAATCTTTACAGTCCTGTGAGTATTCCAGTTTTTGTGTTTTGTGTCCCTGATATTCCTTGATGCCACAGGGCTAAAAGAAAGTATATAGTTTAGGCGAACATTGCAGAAAGATGTGTGTTATTGACGGGTTGAAGAGCTCAAGTGACCTCTATATTTGTGAGAAATATCCACAACAGGGCTTGAATGAAAGCTAAGAAGGTCCCCTTTAAAATGATACCAAAGACAATATTATAGACCATTGAAAAATGTCCTGACCATGAGGCTAAACCAGGATATGCACCAGCGTCTAAAATGCAATTTACTTTAGGGGGTGGTTAACTTCATGAGCTGATAACTGTGATACAGCTGCCACTCAGGAATGGTTATCATACCAAAATATCATCTACAGACATGGATCCTTTCAAAAATTATAAGTAAGTTTTGCCACCTTGAGTGTACCGAAATATCGTCTGGCCCATGGACTACTATGGGTAAACGGGAATACGGTTCCATTTTGATATTGTAGCGGATTATTCTGTATTCCTACGCCGCTTGAGAACTAGCTGTGTGATGACATTACGTGTTAAGTAGTCTGTTTGTTGCACTGTTTCTGTTTGTTAAAGTTACATTTTGTGCGACCGTCTCCCTGGCCTCTTTGTGCAGACAGCCTGGACGTGCGACTGACGGATGGTCTGGGAAAATGTCACGGGAGAGTGGAAATCAAGTACGAGTCAAAGTGGTACTCGGTTACCAATCTCAAGAATGCCAACAAGGTTTGCAAGTTGCTGAAGTGCAACGGTTTAAAGTCCGATAAAAGCGTCACGTATAAAAACGAGGATAAAATACTGGGGACGAATGTGAATTGCGTGGAAACATCCAAAAGCATATCTGACTGCGTCACCGAAATCGACATCACAAGGAGTCAGACTGCAGTGGAAATAACCTGCGAAGGTGAGGGCTCCCCTGTATGTGTGTCGGTCCTTATGTCTGTCTGTCTGTCTTCCAGCTTGTCTGACTGTCTCTCTGTGCATTTCCATTTCTAATGTAGACTTTTTTTGTCGGTGGGAGACGTGTGTGGAGAGACTTATTCTGCATCCATGCAGTACACATGAAATGAGTCCCCCCCCCCCATGGTCACATATAACGCTTTCCCACTTATTCGTTTTCAGCATTGGTTTAAATTACCCCTCCTCCCTCTCTGTCCAATTCCTGTCCCGTCCCTACACCGCCTCGTCCCCGTCAGGGCACAAGGTGGTGTTCCTCAAGGGAGCGCGGTCCTGCTCCGGCATGGTGGGGATAGAGCACGGTGAGAAGGACTACTGGCTCTCAGGCTCCAACGAGAACTGGAACCAAAACGCTGCCGATGCGGTTTGTCGGCAGATGCATTGTGGGAAGTGCACTAACTTCACCTCAGTAAACTTGACCAAAGAGACCGAGATGGGGGAGGGTATTTGGGGAGAGTCTTACAACTGCTCATCCGCGGAGACCTCTCTATTCAACTGCCCGAATGACGGAACATCGTCCAACCACAGTATCGCCTCCGTGACATGCTCAGGTAGCGTACGGCAGTGATGGTTTTGTTGTTGTTGTTGTTGTTGTTGTTGATGTTGCTTCACTCTTTCGTATCCCTTACTCCAGTGTTTCTCAACCGGGGGTCCGCGGACCCCTAGTGGTCCGTGGTGTAATTGCAAGGGGTCCGTGAAAATAAAATATCGTTAAAAAAAGATCCTATGACATTTATAGAAATAGGATTATTTTACTCAAATGTGACTGAGACCTTTATCTACCTAAACTATAAAGGGTAACAGGACTTTTTTCTCTAATTACATCTGTTTCACAAGTGTAATTTATTGTATTTTAATAAGAGATCTCGCTCCCGTTTGCATTGTTAAAAGTTACTGCATAACAATTCTGTTGTTACATATATCTGAAAGTTACTGAATACATATTCTGTTTTGTTACATATATCTGAACGTTACTGCATAAGAATTCTGTTTAGTTAACTATATCTAAGTTACAACTGAAAGCTCTTATTTTTGCCCCAAAGAGTGAATAAATGCTATAATGCAATTTAAAATGCAGTTTCTACTGTTTCTATCAAATTGCAACCCCCCCTCCCCCAAGATCAGGTGGAGGGGTCCTCAGGGTAGATCAAAAATACGCAGGGGGTCCAGGACCCCAAAAAGGTTGAGAACCACTGCCTTAGTCATATTCATTGTGCAAAGAACAACTTTGTCCATTCATCAATGTTTGTCTCCCTCAATTCCGTAATGTGTTTGCCGACATCTTCACGAGCCCTTTGGCTTTTTGGTTTCTTGATTTGCTCAACAGAAGAAACCACGATGAGGCTGTCAAAAATATGTTGGGGGAAGATGGAGGTGTGCGCCAGTGGGGAGTGCGGCGGTGTGTGCTCGTACAATTGGCCGAACACACTGTCTGACACGGTGTGTGAAAATCTGGGCTGCGGCACCTCTCTCCCTGTTGAAATCAAGATTAAGGACATGTCTGTGAACATCAGCCGTATGGAGATCACCCAGCAGACAACTAAAGTAACTGACTGCAACATGGTCAGAGGTGACTACTGTGTTACAGACCCCGTCTACATCGTTTGCTCAGGTAATTTATGCTTGAAAACATGTTTACGCCTAAACGTACAAACCGCAACTGTCCACCCAGCTTCTCGTTGCTTTGGCCAGACTTTGTACATGTTGGTCACTCCGTCACCTGCGAATGAGAAACCCTGCTGACGCAGCATCGCTTTCCATTCCGCGGGTAAGATATCTCGTGTTTCTTGGTGTCAGTAGAGCGCCGGCGTCGTCCAAGTACTCCGCATAGCCACGGCGGTGCATGCCATCGCCTTTAACTCAGCACTGGTTATACGATATCTGGCCATAACAATGATACATTAGCAAATGGTACAATGGCGGCGCAGTGGTTAGCGCGGTCGCCTCACAGCAAGAAGGTCCTGGGTTCGAGCCCCGGGGTAGTGCAACCTGGGGGGTCGTCCCAGGTCGTCCTCTGTGTGGAGTTTGCATGTTCTCCCCATGTCTGTGTGGGTTTCCTCCGGGGGCTCATGTTTCCCCCCACAGTCCAAAGACATGTAGGTCAGGTGAATCGGCCGTACTAAATTGCCCCTAGATGTGAATGTGTGTGTGTGTGTGTGTGGACCCTCAGATGGCCTGGCGGCCTGTCCAGGGTGTCTCCCCGCCTGCCGCCCAATGACTGCTGGATAGGCTCCAGCATCCCCGTGACCCTGAGAGCAGGATAAGCGGTTTGTCTAATGGCTGGATGGATTACATAACGTATACAAGGAAAATATTGTAGCGAATTAGGGGGGGCAGCTGCGCCCGACCGTCACAGCTGGGACGCGAACCCGTATCTCCCGCACCGCGGGCGACAGCGTTAACCAGTCGACTGAAGAGTCCGACCCATTAGCCAAGGGCTAACGTGTCCACTTATTCGTGTACGTTACAATATCAACAAATCAAATTCTTTACAGATTGTTCAAATGCGTCGTGTTTGCCAACTTTGAAACCTAGTGTAAACTACTAATAAGACACGTTAGCCCCTAGCTAACGGGTCTGACCCTTTAGCCGAGCGGTTAGTGATGTCGTCTTGTGGTGCAGTACACCCCGTATCGAATCCCGCACCGGGCAAGAAAATAACCGGTTACACTAGCATCTCAAACTTCCGCCGACAACAGCAAACGTCCGAAGGTAAACTGCATTTGAATCGCAGCAGTGACACTTCGGCATCTTCACGTTCACACGCAGCTGTGACGTGTACTATCCGTGAGTCCTGGGTATATTTTAAGGTTTGAATTCTCTGATTAATTATTCGACTTCTTTTTACCCCGGTGCAGGTAGCGTCAAGGCCAGAATCCAGCTGCCGAGAGATCAATGCTTTGGGAATATTGAGATCTTCTATCAAGGCAACTGGCTCCAAGTTTGTCTCGACGCTTTGAAAGATCGCAATGTCCAGAACGCCATCTGCAAGGAGCTGCGCTGTGGGCAGGCGGACGACGACGCGGCAGTTGGCTTTTTTGGGCCTAGACCAGACAGCAATGATTTTGTGTCTGCAATGAGCTGTCCTGAAAACAGCCAGTCCTTAACGAAGTGCAAAGTCAGTCTGAAGACCGGATCTTGTCCTCTGGGTGGGCTCCGGTGCTCTGGTATGTGTTTTATTTATGTTTCTGTGTTTGAATTACATAGGGGACATCGAACACTTTTGCAAGTTTGCTGCTATTAAAGCGACAGCGTGCAATTTTTCGATTAAGAGGCGCGATTGCTTCTTCACGCACAGGAAATGACGCTCGCCACGAGGCGTGCTCAAACCGAATGAATCAGGACTGCAGATGCTTTTCCCTCAGCAATGGACCGCAGGTATTTCGCTGCAACCGCTACCACCAGAAATTCCGCCATCTGAAATTCCGTTGATCATGCCTGGTAGTGAGCGTCACTTCCTGTGCCTGAAAATAAAGATCAGGTCTCATTTGCTGGTATTGCAATGATGCAGCGTCGTGTCTGGGTGGTAACCCTCGATTTGCGAAAGTCTCGCGGGAATTTTAAACCTAGCCTCAGCCTAAACCTTATGCTGCACTCACACCTGCAACGACAACACGAGACACGGCGGCCGGAAGTCGTCCATTTCCAATGGTCTCTGGGCTATACTGAGCAACATGGCGTGGCAGCAAAATCTCTGTGACTTGGCGAAAAGAAGAACAAAAAAAAAAACGTTGAGCAGTGTTCGACCTTACGAAAATGAGCAGCAAGAGTTGAGCAACGGCCAGTCAGAGGGCAGATGTGTTCCTCTTGTATTCTTTCGCTGTGAAGCGTTTTCTTGAAACTGTAGTTCCTACGTTAGCATTTTAGTTCCCATCGCCGACATGGAGGAGAAACTGATCGCAGCTGTTGCTGGTTTTCCTGTCACGATATGCTGAAGGTGAACCTTTTCAACCAGAAGTTGAATCGCCTGAAATGTTTTAATTGGATGTGAACTGAATTTTGATTAAAAAAAAAATCCAAGATGAAAGATATATTCAAAAGGGTAACACTTTGGTATGGGGAACGTAGTCACCATTAATTAGGTGCTTATTAGCATGCAAATTAGCAACATATTGGCTCTTAATTGGTCATTATTACGTACTCATTAATGCCTTATTCTGCATGGCCTTATTATACAACCAGTAAGCCATTAACTATGAGTTTTCCCTCTATAACCTCAGAAGTATTGCTTATTAGTAGTACCATCTCAATATGCTTTGCTTAGTATGGCCTTTATAAGGTGGTAGTACCACAAGAAGAGTTATTCTCCCTTACTAACACTTAATGAATATGGTCTGTTCTTACATAACAAAACACAAAACTACAAGTGTTCATAGTGTTAAATTACTGTAAATTAAGTTTTTGTTACTTAGAATATGTTCCCCATACTAAAGTGACATCTTGATCATTACTAATTCACTAGTAATTAAGTTTTTGTTACTTAGAATATGTTCCCCATACTAAAGTGACATCTTGATCATTACTAATTCACTAGTAATTAAGTTTTTTTATGTTCCCCATACTAAAGTGTTACCAAAATTTTTTTTTAAGCTAGATAGTTTCCACCTAGAGGAAAAACTTGCCAGACTGGTCAGAATTATCCCCCAATAATGGATTTCCACACGACAGCATATTTTGCCGAGACGGCGTGAGATTGTGGCCCTAATAACCGTTCGTGTCTATCTATCACTCACTCCAATCGGCACTGTTGTTCATTTGGACCTGATAAGGCAAAAACACAAACCAGGCAGCCCACATCACAGTAAGTCAGAACACGACTGTGAATTCCTTCAGTACCTTTACTGCATTGATGAGTGTTGCAGTGAGTACTATATATCTATAATATTTACTAGTATATACACTTTTTTTAGAAAATTTATGCATCTTCTGTCAATATGTAGCAAATTCAGGGGGCAGCTAGGAACCGCCGCAGCCGGAATGCGAACCCGAGTCTCTTACACCAAGGGCAACTACGTTAACCAGTCGCCTAAAGGGTCCGACCCCGTTAGCCAAGGGCTAGCGAGTCTGCCCATTCATGCTCATTACACTAGCCCCCTCCTTCCTGAAGCGCGTCCCCGCGCTTCAGCATATCAGCTCCCTCACGTCTCTGGGCGCATGCGTTTCCGATGGCCTCACGGTCTCACCATCCCACTTCTGACACCCATGCGGCGGCGGCGGCGGCGGCAGCCTGGAACCACCGCAACAGTTTTATTGCCTCACAACAATAATAAATACAAACAGCGCTTTCATTTGTATATAAAACCACAAAATAAAATAGAACTCTTTAAAGTAACAAAAGAGAAAATAGAATAGAAAAATAAATCTCTTCCAAGCTGAAAGTTCCAACTTATGCTCCTTAATGTTAAAGGGTCCGAGAGTGATGAGTTCAGTTCCTTGTTCCTGTATGTATGCTAACCCAAAGAGTTCAGTTTCTTTGTCCTTGAGTGTGTTGGATGTACTACTACTAAGATTACTTCTACCCGGGTAAAGCTAATCGTGTGTACGTGTTCTTATCTGGTGTCTTTAAGTAGCGAATAGAGCTAGTCCAACTTCTTCTGTGAACAGATCCCACGGTAGGCCACACCGCTTCCACGACCGTCCACAGTCTCACTGGGCTGGGCTCGCCATCACAGAATCATCTCCAGACTCTATCTGGTAGTTCAAAAACCAACCTACACACAGTGCAGAGTTCTAATAAGTTATTCTGTCCTCTGTTCTTTTTCTAACACGAGACCTCATTAGCTTTTCTTCATTTAGAACATCTTACAACATATATCCAAAGAATAATGGATATACATTGACTACAATGAGATGAATGTCACAACAACTGTTATTTTTAGCATTGGTAAATGAAGTATTTATCGCTTTTTAACCACCTTTGTACTTGTAACACATCCGTTTTAACTCTTTTAAACTACGTTTTAATATGTTTCACTTTAACATGAATATGAATTATCACTACTAACATGTACCTTTTAACAACCAAAATCAATTAAATCACATTGTAGTTGTACTACAAACCATTAAAATGTTCAAACAGAATGGCTTTAAGGTCAACAAAATAAGCGAAATGTTCCTTTAATGCTTCATCACGCTATCTGCTGTCCAATAGACCCTTTTTACTGTTTGTAAACAGTGATGACGTAGGTGTGGATGCGCGCGCATTTAGGCAACGGAAGTATGGCGGAGTTAGCTAGTTTGTCAAACTACGCAAGGGGATTAACGACAAAAGGTCGCGAAACAAGCCCCAACACAGAGGGCACAAAATCAGGATTCTGTGAGTCCAGTGACGCCTCACCTGTAAATAGCCAGACACACCACATTAGCCAAATAATGCCGGCTAACGCTGCTTATCGGTTACTTGAGATATTAGTCTCCATCTAAACCAGGCATACCAGTGAAACCAACGAGTAGATGGATAACTTACCTGATATAAAATGGACACTGCAAACGCCAGCATTTTGGATCGGCTCCTCAGTCCAGTTTTCATCAATACGTTTGCTGGCTTGCAGCCACAGGCGCCTCCGGTGGCTCTGAAACGGCCGTGATCCCGTCGGGATTGGGTAAAACTTCAGTCCGCTGTTGGTAGAGTAGCGATTCGTACAGCCAAACACACAACAACCGGACATTTTGATGCTGGTTATACTTCATAATAAACTTTGTAATCTCCTCTTCTGAATCCGCGAATGAATGGGAGACTTGGGGGTAGCATTTCACTTCCGTTGCCTAAATGCGCGCGCATACTTTTGATGACGTAGGCTGTGGAAGGGTCTATAACCAGAGTTAACAGCTAGCTTGGCGATTGGCGCTAGTCTAGCGATTGGCGCTAGCTTAGCAAGTAGCGATGTTTTTAGCACACAAATACAATGATACAGTAGGACTCAAAGGATATTGAAAACATTAGTCAGCATTCTCATAACCCCGATTGGTTTTTATGAAAAGTATCTGAACATGAACACAACATATAGTATAGTATTTCTTCGCAGTTGCTAGCGTTTAACGTTAGCTATTAGCGTAACTGCTAACAAGCCACATGTGCTTCACTCACCGGAGTCTCAAACACTTATAACTCGACAGAAACTGCCTCCCTCACATTCACAGCTGGGATTCTGATAAAAGAATAGTCTATTAGCGTCGATATATGGAAATATTCCAGACTTTAGGATTGTTTTGTGGCGTTTCATACCCGGAAATGTTTAATCCGTGGCAACACAGGAAGCGATCTCCAGCAGAACGGAAATGGCGCTTGCACCCAGCACAAATACCTGTAAGACGCGCTGCTAGCGTCCCTCTGCTGGGAACAACGTGTAACTACATCTCTAAATGACAACGGGTTTTAGCAGCCCTATATTTCGTATGGCTTACAAATATATTTGTAGCCCACTTCCTTAAAACCACATTAGCAAGCCCCAGTGGTGGATCTAGAGATTTGTTCCTGGGGTGGCAAAGGGGAGGCAAGACTGTGTCCCAGAGGTGGCAGCTGCCACCCCTTGCCACCCTGTAGATCCGCGCCTGTGAGGGGGAGGGGGATTCTAAATCGGCGACTTCTGTTTGAGATGAGTTTGGTGCGGGTCTCATTGACCTTCACCATGCCTGTACATAAAATATACTTTATTAACATATTATCTGATTTATAAATGGGGTGGTAACAGGGGTGGCAAGACTGTGTCCCAGAGGTGGCAGCTGCCACCCCTTGCCACCCTGTAGATCCGCCCCTGGCAAGCCCCAACAAGCTGGCTGCAGGCGACAGCTGGGCAACAGCAACACGGCGGCTCGGCGACGCACAGCAACGAAGTCGCTGCTAGTGTGCGCGCAGCGTTACCCGGCGCATGCGTGAGGGTGTACGAGAGTTCCGCAACTCTGGGGTTACCGTCCAGACACGCGCGCCACCTGCAGCCCGTGCTCGTCGCGCCAGACCATTTGGAGCGGTGCAGCGGTGCAGTGAAGGGGCGCATTACAGCGTCAGAGGTCTCAGTTTGCTGCGTATACGCGGTAGATCTAAATAGGTTAACAGGGGGGGGGGGATTACGGAATGTTCCTTTAAGAAATTGTGTGTTTCTCCCTCTCAAACCGCCTGTTCACGAAGCAAGATTGATGGACTGCATTTATAAAGACAGCGCTTTTCTAGTCTACCGACGACTCAAAGCACTTTTCAATGGATGCCTCACGTTCACACACTGACGGTGGAGGCCGCCACGCAAGGTGCCCACCTGCTCATCAGGAGCAGTTAGGGGGTCAGTGTCTTGCTCAACGACACTTCAGCGCGCTCTCTGAAGGAGTCGGGGATCGAACCAGCGACCTCCCGATTACTAAACGACGCACTCTACCTCTGTGCCAAGATAAAAGTCTCACTTCACCTTAGTGATTAAATCAATTCGGCCTTGTTAATGCAGGTATTTAAGCCAGGCGTACACATATTTAAGTCATTTTCACCATAGATTTTTAGTGAATTTTTGGGGTTTTTTTGGTGGGGGGGGGTAGTGACATGAACTAATGCAGTCCCTGTGCTAACCCGAAATCGAACTCAGCAGGCCAGTCATGCGTTGAACACTGTTCACCAACGAGCAACCAACCCTCACCTGCAAACAGCGCTCCCTGTGGCTTGTTGGAGAAATGCATTAAACTCAAAATTAGTGGGGAAAGGGCAGAAAGAAAAAACAAAAAACAATTAACAATCGGGAGAGATAAGCTTTTGGAGTTTGACCATTTCTTTCTCTTTTTCTTTTTTCTTTTCATACCAGCTGTCCTGAGGGTTCAGCTTAGTTATCAGTTAGTAGTTATCAGTAAATTGGATAAAGAAGGTATCCCTTTCCGTGGCTACCTCAAACTCCAGTTGTTATTGCTTTCCTTTTGCTTTTTTAACATGATTTCAGATGATTATTGCAATACAAAAAAAGCAATTGTCATGTGTATGCTTTCTTAAAATGACGCTGTTGTTCATAGCGTCAAAAAAGACAGATTCGTGAATGCGTGTTGTTTATAAACCTGCTATGGAAAAAAAGTGATTTTACAAAATAACCACTTTTTTTGTTTCTGTTATGTTCATCGTGTCTTCACTTCAACGTTCATGTCATCACGAACACTACGTTGCGTCGCCACTTTCCCTTTTCGTAGACTGGCGAACGATGGTCCTGAAAATGCCCGAGTCAGGGACAGGAACCTGCGAGGGAAAGGTGTTCGTTCACAGAAAAGACACGGTCAGCGCAGTCTCCAGCGACTCCTGGACGGTGAAAGAAGGCCAGACACTGTGTAAGGATCTGGGGTGCGGCAGCTACAAAGCCCATCATGAGAGGAATCATTCTTCCAGGGGGGAAACCTTCAACTGCACAGATGTGGAGAATCCAAGAAACATCTGGGACTGTCAGCCGGGAACAAGCCCCGCACAGAGCAAGCAGCTCTATATCCAATGCCAAGGTGAGACGTTTTATCACTGCTACCTACCATGGAGTCTAACGGAATACAACATTACTCTGGCAGAAAGTCAAAGGCATACCGATTTATATTTCTGCAAAACTCAAATGCAGGAACTACGGAGTCACGTTTTTTTCTTCCTCATAATTTATTGTGGTATCTAGAAATGATCTTGGTGGATGAAAGATGTGTTTGTTCCTTTTCATTCTTGGATTTCATCTTTGTTTTTTGGTCCTAGATAACCGTGAAGTTAACCTGTCAAAAAACTGCTCTGGTGAGGTGACCATCAGTGGTATTAGTGTGTGCGATACTGACTGGGAACACATGCAGTCACACATCGTTTGTCAAGCGCAGGGGTGCGGCAACGCTATCCCCATTCAGAAGGCTAAGGCGGCCAGGGGGCACACTTCAGCCTCCATCTACCACGTCAGCTGTGGACGCTACGAGTCTCATTTGGGACAGTGTAAGACAACCAGAGGGAAGTGTCATGGAGGACCGGTGTCTGTTTACTGCGTGGGTAAGTGCTGTGAGCTACCAAGTAAAGATGAAATGTACACTTCACATGGATGTCTCTTCTCCTAAGAAGCTGGGATCAGACTAGCTGGAGTTTAAAAATGCCTCACTGACAATGTTAGAGGACTGACAACTTAACATTAGAGGACTGACAACTTAAGAGAACTGACAACGTAAGAGAACTGACAAGTTAGAGGACTGAAAACATTAGAGGACTGACAAAATTAGGGGACTGACAACGTTAGAGGACTGACAACGTTAGAGGATGAACAACATTAGAGGACTGAAAACATTAGAGGACGGACAACATTAGAGGACGGACAACATTAGAGGACTAACAACGTTAGAGGACTGACAACATTGGAGGACTGACAACATTGGAGGACTGACAAAACTAGAGGACGGACAACATTAGAGGACTGACAACGTTAGAGGATGAACAACATTAGAGGACTGACGACGTTAGAGGACTGAAAACATTGAGGACTGACAACATTAGAGGACTGAAAAATTAGAGGATTGACAATATTAGAGGACTGATAACGTTAGAGGACTGAAAACATTAGAGGACTGACAATGTTAGAGGACTGACAACATTAGAGGACTGACAACGTTAGAGGTCTGAACATCATTAGAGGACTGACAACATTAGAGGACTGACAACATTAGGGGTTAGAGGACTGACAACGTTAGAGGATGAACAACATTAGAGGACTGACCACATAAGAGGACTGACAACATTAGAGGACTGACAACGTTAGAGGACTGACAGCATTAGAGGACTGACAATATTAGAGGATGAACAACATTAGAGGACTGACAACGTTAGAGGACTGAAAACATTGAGGACTGACAACATTAGAGGACTAACAACGTTAGAGGACTGAAAACATTAGAGGACTGTAAAATTAGAGGACTGACAACATTAGAGGACTGACAACGTTAGAGGACTGACAACATTGGAGGACTGACAAAATTAGAGGAAGGACAACATTAGAGGACTGACAACGTTAGAGGATGAACAACATTAGAGGACTGAAAACATTAGAGAACTGAAAAATTAGAGGACTGACAACATTAGAGGACTGACAACGTTAGAGGACTGAAAACATTAGAGGACTGACAATATTAGAGGACAGACAACGTTAGAGGACTGACAACATTAGAGGACTGACAACATTAGAGGATGAACAACATTAGAGGACTGACAACGTTAGAGGACTGACAACATTAGAGGACTGACAACGTTAGAGGACTGAAAACATTAGAGGACTGACAATATTAGAGGACAGACAACGTTAGAGGACTGACAACATTAGAGGACTGACAACGTTAGAGGATGAACAACATTAGAGGACTGACAACGTTAGCGGACTGACAACATTAGAGGACTGACAACATTAGGGGTTAGAGGACGGACAACGTTAGAGGATGAACAACATTAGAGGACTGACAACATTGGAGGACTGACAACGTTAGCGGACTGACAACATTAGAGGACAGACAACATTAGGGGTTAGAGGACTGACAACGTTAGAGGATGAACAACATTAGAGGACTGACAACATTAGAGGACTGACAACATTAGAGGACTGACAACATTAGGGGTTAGAGGACTGACAACATTAGAGGATGAACAACATTAGAGGACCGACAACATTAGAGGACTGACAACGTTAGCGGACTGACAACATTAGAGGACTGACAACATTAGAGGACAGACAACATTAGGGGTTAGAGGACTGACAACGTTAGAGGATGAACAACATTAGAGGACTGACAACATTAGAGGACTGACAACATTAGAGGATGAACAACATTAGAGGACTGACAACGTTAGAGGACTGAACGTTAGAGGATGAACAACATTAGAGGACTGACAATGTTAGAGGACTGAACGTTAGAGGATGAACAACATTAGAGGACTGACAACGTTAGAGGACTGACAACATTAGAGGACTGACAACATTAGGGGTTAGAGGACTGACAACGTTAGAGGATGAACAACATTAGAGGACTGAAAACGTTAGCGGACTGACAACATTAGAGGACTGACAACATTAGAGGACGGACAACATTAGAGGACGGACAACATTAGAGGACTAACAACGTTAGAGGACTGACAACATTGGACGACTGACAACATTGGAGGACTGACAAAACTAGAGGACGGACAACATTAGAGGACTGACAACGTTAGAGGATGAACAACATTAGAGGACTGACGACGTTAGAGGACTGAAAACATTGAGGACTGACAACATTAGAGGACTGAAAAATTAGAGGACTGACAATATTAGAGGACTGATAACGTTAGAGGACTGACAAGGTTAGAGGACTGACAACATTAGAGGACTGACAACGTTAGGGGTTAGAGGACTGACAACGTTAGAGGTCTGAACATCATTAGAGGACTGACAACATTAGAGGACTGACAACATTAGGGGTTAGAGGACTGACAACGTTAGAGGATGAACAACATTAGAGGACTGACCACATTAGAGGACTGACAACATTAGAGGACTGACAACGTTAGAGGACTGACAGCATTAGAGGACTGACAATATTAGAGGATGAACAACATTAGAGGACTGACAACGTTAGAGGACTGAAAACATTGAGGACTGACAACATTAGAGGACTAACAACGTTAGAGGACTGAAAACATTAGAGGACTGTAAAATTAGAGGACTGACAACATTAGAGGACTGACAACGTTAGAGGACTGACAACATTAGAGGAAGGACAACATTAGAGGACTGACAACGTTAGAGGATGAACAACATTAGAGGACTGAAAACGTTAGAGGACTGAAAACATTGAGGACTGACAACATTAGAGGACTAACAACGTTAGAGGACTGAAAACATTAGAGAACTGAAAAATTAGAGGACTGACAACATTAGAGGACTGACAACGTTAGAGGACTGAAAACATTAGAGGACTGACAATATTAGAGGACAGACAACGTTAGAGGACTGACAACATTAGAGGACTGACAACGTTAGAGGATGAACAACATTAGAGGACTGACAACGTTAGAGGACTGACAACATTAGAGGACTGACAACGTTAGAGGACTGAAAACATTAGAGGACTGACAATATTAGAGGACAGACAACGTTAGAGGACTGACAACATTAGAGGACTGACAACGTTAGAGGATGAACAACATTATAGGACTGACAACGTTGGCGGACTGACAACATTAGAGGACTGACAACATTAGGGGTTAGAGGACGGACAACATTAGAGGACTGACAACATTGGAGGACTGACAACGTTAGCGGACTGACAACATTAGAGGACTGACAACATTAGGGGTTAGAGGACTGACAACGTTAGAGGATGAACAACATTAGAGGACTGACCACATTAGAGGACTGACAACGTTAGCGGACTGACAACATTAGAGGACTGACAACATTAGAGGACAGACAACATTAGGGGTTAGAGGACTGACAACGTTAGAGGATGAACAACATTAGAGGACTGACAACATTAGAGGACTGACAACATTAGAGGATGAACAACATTAGAGGACTGACAACGTTAGAGGACTGAACGTTAGAGGATGAACAACATTAGAGGACTGACAATGTTAGAGGACTGAACGTTAGAGGATGAACAACATTAGAGGACTGACAACGTTAGAGGACTGACAACATTAGAGGACTGACAACATTAGGCGTTAGAGGACTGACAACGTTAGAGGATGAACAACATTAGAGGACTGACAACGTTAGCGGACTGACAACATTAGAGGACTGACAACATTAGGAGTTAGAGGACTGACAACGTTAAAGGATTGGCAATGTTAGAGGACTGACAACGTTAGGGGTTAGAGCAGTGGTTCTCAACCTTTTTGGGGTCCTGGACCCCCTGCGTATTTTTGATCTACCCTGAGGACCCCTCCACCTGGTCTTGGGGGAGGGGGGGGTTGCAATTTGATAGAAACAGTAGAAACTGCATTTTAAATTGCATTATAGCATTTATTCACTCTTTGGGGCAAAAATAAGAGCTTTCAGTTGTAACTTAGATATAGTTAACAAAACAGAATTCTTATGCAGTAACTTTCAGATATATGTAACAAAACAGAATATGTATTCAGTAACTTTCAGATATATGTAACAACAGAATTGTTATGCAGTAACTTTTAACAATGCAAACGGGAGCGAGATCTCTTATTAAAATACAATAAATTACACTTGCGAAACAGATGTAATTAGAGAAAAAAGTCCTGTTACCCTTTATAGTTTAGGTAGATAAAGGTCTCAGTCACATTTGAGTAAAATAATCCTATTTCTATAAATGTCATAGGATCTTTTTTTTAAAGATATATTATTTTCACGGACCCCTTGCAATTACACCACGGACCACTAGGGGTCCGCGGACCCCCGGTTGAGAAACACTGGGTTAGAGGACTGACAACATTAGAGGACTGACAGCATTAGAGGACTGACAACATTAGAGGACTGACAACATTAGGGGTTAGAAGACTGACAACGTTAAAGGATTGGCAATGTTAGAGGACTGACAACGTTAGAGGTTAATTGCATTGATGCTAACTTTATGTTTGTGTTGTGCTTTAAAGCGAGTATTCTGCCATGTGACGTCAGGGGCTGCATTCATCTGTATTCCCCCCTCGCTATCGGATGGGGTGTAACTTTATTCAAATCATAATCAGAGTTACATGTTTGTTCAGTAGTTTTGCTCGGCGTTGGTGCGAAAGTCCTTCAGAATTCATAGTTCACACACTTTGCAGCCTGTATAATTTAGGTTTTACCAAGGGGGGGGGGGACAATATGTGTTTGCTTTCTTGTAGTTCTTTTAAATCTGCCCTAGTGAAGTATTGTCTCTCTGAAGTACCAGCTCCTGCAGTTACGGTAGGGACCTCTGTACTGAGAACATAGGAGGGAACTGACTTCTAACAAACCTGGACTCTTGTAAGTGACGGGGAATTTCGCAGGTGGGGGGTACGAGAGACCCTCCTCAAGACCTCAGCTAATTATGTCACAGCCTCTCGCCCTTGACATCAAAGCGATCGCCCCTGACACCTGCTGACCCCCTCCCCCCTTTTCACCCCGGTACACCAGCTGGTCACGCCCTCTCTCCCTTGACTTCAAAGCAATCAGCCTCTCGCCCTTGACACCTGCTGACCCCCCTTCACCCCGGTACACCAGCTGGCCATCAAAGCAGTCAGCCGCTCTCCCTTGACATCAAAGCGATCATCACCCTTAAAAAGCCTCCACTGTGGACCAGTCTTCGCTGGAACGTCGCCTTTCATGGACTTCTGCCTGCCTGCCTGCCTATCTGCCACTGAGCCAACTCCTGCTCTACCCCTGAGATCGGTTACTTCAATAAAGACTTGATTCTTCCCTTACCTGGTTGTCCCGTCTGCTTTTGGGTTCTTTCCTGATACGTGACAGTACGTTCCAGCCACTATGGACCCAGCAGACCATTCCACCACAGACCTGGCCACAGTCTGCCAGGTTGTAGCCAACCAGGAATCGGTCCTCGGCCAGCACAGCCAGGTGCTACAGGAGATGGCTGACGCCCTCCGTGAGCTCGGCTCAAAGATCTCCGGAATC
Organism: Lampris incognitus; assembly: GCF_029633865.1. Lineage (NCBI taxonomy): Eukaryota > Metazoa > Chordata > Actinopteri > Lampriformes > Lampridae > Lampris > Lampris incognitus. The sequence goes on along the minus strand of NC_079212.1, from coordinate 48,085,487 downwards.
CAGACCCAACTTGGTGCCTCTGCTGGACCGGGACCCGCCCCTCCAGCTCCGCCACCCTCAGCGCCATCAACTTCGGCCAAGGAACCATGGGTTGCCCCGCCCGATAAGTATGATGGAGATTTTGGACTTTGTCGCCCTTTTTTGATGCAGTGTGAGATTGTGTTTAACCAGCAGCCCCAGTCATATTCCACGGATGGAGCCAAAGTCGCTCACATCATGGGTCTTCTCCGGGGAAGCGCCCTGGATTGGGCTACAGCGGTGTGGGAGATGCGGGCCTCCACTTCCTCATCCTACGCTGAGTTCACCACTGCTTTTCGCCAGGTTTTTGATCATCCCGTGCGGGGAAAAGATGCGTCAAAAAGACTGATCTCTCTCCGCCCGGGTTCCCGCAGCGTCGCTGACTACTCAGTTGAGTTCCGTACGCTATCAGCGGAGAGCGGATGGAACAACGAATCCCTCCAGGCCGGCTTTTCCAACGGTCTCAGCGAATCCATAAAGGACGAATTGGTTTCCTACCCCGAGCCTGGAGGGTTGGAGGAATTGGTTACCCTGGCCATTCGTGTGGACAACCGTCTCCGGGAGCGGAGGAGAGAGAGGACGCGCCGCTCTCCTGGTCACAACAACTTTCCACGGGCCACACCTCCAAACTCTGGGGGCCGAGCTCGCTCGCCTGAGGCTGACGTCCTCCGAGAAAGCCCGAGGCGCGACTCTTCCCCAGCTTCGGAGCCGATGCAACTCGGCCGCTTCCGGCTCAACCCGGAGGAGCGTCAACGCCGCATCACCGAGAACAGCTGCTTGTATTGTGGTCAGCCTGGTCACTTTCTCGCCTCCTGCCCTTACCGTCCGTCAAGACTAGCAGGCTCACGAGGGAGGGGGAGGATCCTCGTGAGCCCAACTGTCTGCCCTCCGTCTCCTCGTCCACGTACCCAGTTGCAAGCTACCATCAGTTTTAAAGGTCAGTCCACTAAACGTTTGGCTTTAATTGACTTTTGAGCTGATGAAAGCTTTTTGGATGCAAGTGTTGTGAAGCAGTTAGGTCTTGCCACTGTGAGTCTGGACCAGCCTCTTGAAGCTAATGCCCTGGATGGACGTCTCCTGGCCCGGATAACCTCTAAGACCGAGCCTGTGCGCCTCCTGTTGTCGGGAAACCATCAAGAGGAGTTACGTTTTTTTTGTTATCAATTCTCCATTTGCTCCCTTATACTTGGTCATCCCTGGCTGGTTAAGCATAGTCCCCATATTGATTGGTCATCGGCCAGAATTTCAAGTTCGAGTCCCGTCGGTCATGCCATATGCCTCCAGTCTGCTCTGCCTCAGTCTGTCCCCTGTCGGGTGTCAAACCCTGGCTCCAGGAGTGCCAAGCCCGATGCTCTGTCTCGTGTGCATGGGAAGGAGTCTGAGCCCAAGCTCCAACCTGACACCATCGTTCCCTCTACCTGTGTGGTTGCGGCTGCGGCTGTCACCTGGAACATGGAAAGGGAGGTCATGGCAGCACAACAGACTCAGCCTGACCCAGGTAACAGTCCCCCTGGGCGCTTGTTTGTTCCAGATGCTGTTAAATCTAGTGTGTTGCAGTGGGCTCACTCTTCCAAACTCACCTGCCATCCTGGAGTAACCCTTCCTCCGTAGGCGGTTCTGGTGGCCTTCCATGACGGAGGATACTGGGTCTTTTGTTTCTGCCTGTACTGTTGTACCGTTGTACTGACTGTTGTTGATCGCTTCAGTAAATTTGCTCACTTTTTGCCCTTGTCTAAACTGCCTTCGGCCGGAGAGACTGCGGATCTGCTGGTCAGGGAGGTTTTCCGGGTCCACGGTCTTCCCCGTAATATAGTGTCTGACCGTGGCCCCCAGTTCACTTCTGCTGTCTGGAAGGCTTTCTGCTCTGCCATCGGTGTCACCGTCAGCCTGTCATCGGGGTTCCATCCTCAGACCAACGGCCAGGCCGAGAGGGCCAACCAGGCATTGGAGACTGTTCTCTGGTGTCTGCCAACCCATCCTCTTGGTCCTCACAACTTCCCTGGGTAGAATATTCCCATAACACCCTGCTGTTGTCTGCTACTGGGTTGTCCCCTTTTCAATGCCTTTACGGCTATCAGCCTCCCCTTTTTCCTTCTCAAGAGGTAGACATTCCGGTTCCGTCTGTCCAGGCCCATGCCCGTCGGTGCCGTCGGACCTGGCGGCGAGCCCGTGCTGCACTGCTCAGGACCTCTGGCCGTTACCAGTGCTTGGTGGATCGTCATCGCACCCCTGCTCCGGACTACTCCCCACGGTGACCAGGTATGGCTCTCTACCAAGGATCTACCCTTGAAATCGGACGCTAAGAAACTGTCCCCCAGGTATATTGGTCCCTTTCCCATTGTCAAAGTCATTAACCCCTCTGTGGTCCGTCTGAAGCTGCCCCGCACTCTCCGGGTTCACCCTTCCTTCCATGTGTCCTGCCTCAAACCTGTCTCTACCAGCCCTCTAGTTCCTCCGGCCCCCCCACCCCCACCTCCTCGTATGATCAACGATCATCCGGCTTACACCGTTCGTCGTCTCCTGGACTCTCGTCGCCGCGGTCCTGGACGCGAACCTCATCCGGGACTTCCACAGGACGCACCCTGACGGGTCTGGTAGGTCGCCCGGTGGCGCCCCTCGGAGGGGGGGGGGTACTGTCACAGCCTCTCGCCCTTGACATCAAAGCGATCGCCCCTGACACCTGCTGACCCCCCCCCTGTCACAGCCTCTCGCCCTTGACATCAAAGCGATCGCCCCTGACACCTGCTGACCCCTCCCCCCTTTTCACCCCGGTACACCAGCTGGTCACGCCCTCTCTCCCTTGACTTCAAAGCAATCAGCCTCTCGCCCTTGACACCTGCTGACCCCCCTTCACCCCGGTACACCAGCTGGCCATCAAAGCAGTCAGCCGCTCTCCCTTGACATCAAAGCGATCATCACCCTTAAAAAGCCTCCACTGTGGACCAGCCTTCGCTGGAACGTCGCCTTTCATGAGCTTCTGCCTACCTGCCACCAACTCCTGCTCTACCCCTGAGATCGGCTACTTCAATAAAGACTTGATTCTTACCTGGTTGTCCTGTCTGCTTTTGGGTTCTTTCCTGATACGTGACAAATTAGCTTACGGTTTTATTTATTGCTTTAAATGATCAATATGATTCACTGCATTAGGATAGTTTTGGATCAAACGCACGGGTCCTAATAACAAACATTTCAATGTAACATCGTACTTTAGCATAGACCTGCTGTTTAGTTTAGAAATTGAAACTAAATTTAAAGACAAAGCTTCTTCACACAGCTAAGTAAATGATTTATATTTGCTTTCACCTCTGCGTTAATCCCTCCAGTTCACAGTGAAAAGAAGGGTGGAGCTGCTGAATCCTCATTACGTTCACTAATTATCTCGTTATATTGACCTTTTGGATTTGAAGATGCCCATCATAGGTTTTATTTAACTCCGTTTTTAATAGTAGTGACAATATTTATCTATCTATTTATTGATTGGTTGCCATTTGGATCTGAACAGAAAACAGGGGTTCATAAAACACTGTAATCCAAACTACAAAGATTTTACTTTTTTTTTTAAATCTGTTTATTTCGAAATTGCCATTTTATACAGACAACGTCAAATTCAACACCACGGAGAAGTGCGGCGGCCAAATTATGGTCCAGTATCGAGATGAGTGGGAGTTTGTGTGTCCCATTGAATCACCAGACATCAACTTCAAGTACCGCCTGTGCGATGCGCTCAAGTGTGGCCAGCCCTACACTCCCCTGCGGAAAAAGCGGGTGGAAAAGGTAAAAACTCATGTAGTTGGGGGGTCCTGCTCATGAATTCCTCCGGATTAGTTTTGGGCAATGTCTCTGAAGTCTCTTTTGATCTATTGTAAGTCTACGTTCACAGTTAGATTTGAGAATAAAGTGGTTCAAGTCTATTTCCCTATCAGTTTTAGTAATCCAGTGATGTCTGATTATAATTATTGTAGATGATTGTAGACCTAGTTTCTCGTCTCCTGTATGACTGAGTAAAGAAACTTCTGAAGATAAGTTTATATTTGGTTTTAGGTCGACCTGCAAACGAAACTCATTTACCACAAAAACATCCAGAATATCAAGCACTGTGTCCACCAAGAGCCCTGTGGCAAACAGCAACCAGCTGAGATCTACTGCTACGGTGAGGTGAAACATAAATCGCAACCATAGTCAAACTACCTACATTTTCTATTTTCTTTCATTTCTTTCCCCTTTTTGCTCGTTTTTTTTTATAAGATCTAACCAAAAGTTGGAAACTGAAATCTACCAGTAGTCCAATGACTTCCGGTTTCTACTGCAGCGGTCACACCAGTTTCCTGTTTGTTGGCGTGTGCTACTGACAATGGCATATTTTTTGGCGATGCCTGCAAGAGTTACCATGGATGAATGTCGACGACACGCACGGGCCTCGCGGAAAATACGCCACTGTGAATGGCACGCGCCAACAAACAGGAAACTGGTATGACCACTGACGAAGAAACCGGAAGTCAGTGGACTACAGTTATGCACAGAGCGGATTAATTTAAGAGTAGGCGAGAAGGGGGTGGGAAAAAATAAGTGTATACTTCCTCCTACTCCTTTTCCAACATGTCACACATAATCTGATGCATACGGAGTTGTGTTCGCTGAGTTTGATGCGTGGATTTGTTGATCACTTCAGATTATTGGCAGTGGATTATCTGGATGGTATATCCTGCTTGTTTACATCTTCGAAATAGACCATCATCGTCATTCTTTTCTAACTTCTCTCCATGTGATGTAGTCAGGTCCACTCTGTATCTGTGCTCAGGTGTCTCCTCACACCCCCCCCCTCCAACACACATTTTGTCGTACAAAAACGCTTATTTTTCTCTGCCCCTTTCATTTGTTGTTTCTCTGCTCCTGGCCGTCGGTTTCGTAGTACGAGTCTCGCAGTACGGCGAGCAGCTCCTCTTTGATGCGGTGTCCCTCCCCGGAAGTGGGCCCACTTCCGCATTTCCAGTTTCACTGATTCAACCAATATGGCACAACAGAATCAGAATAATACGCGGGGGGGGGGTCCTGCTTTGCACCTAAAAATACACCAGAGTCAACGGGAGTGTCTGTGATTTCAGGTTATGTGGAGCCAGACTCCGGCCCCATCCTCTCCGCCGGCGCGATCGCCGGTCTGTTCCTGGGAGCCGCGGCGCTGGTCGCGCTGATTGTGACGTTTCTGTTTCGGCGCAGGCGCATTCTCCAGAAACTCCCACGTGAGTGCCCAGAATCCACCGCGGTTCCTCAGCCGCAGAATCAACGATTTATAACTTGCATTAACTAACATTGTGCTATTATTCACTAACACCGTATTTTATTGTTACAATATTGTATTATTGTGCTGTATTATTGTATTAACTTGTACAACACCTTTTGCCCACGGAAAACACGAATATGTCAGAATTGTGTCCACCAGCCATTGCAAAGAGCACATACTTTGATGCACGTACAGGAAACAAAAAGAAGGAAGTTACGCCTTTCATAGCACGAAAGGCATCCAGTCCGCGAATGAAGGTCTGACACACCTGGCGCCCCGTAGTAAACGGCATTTAGAGCGTCTGTACAGGTGGCCAGCCATTACACCATTCAGCCACAGGAGGGCAGCCTCGCCACAACCAGTCAACCCAGACCAGTGTACATAGTGAATGCACTTTGCTAGATATGGTGAACATTTTTTTTAACTCTTAGAGCCAAAAGGACTGTCATTTATTACAACCTGCCTCCACCCTAATCCTAATGCCAATGCTGACTCCTGCCCGCCATCGCTGTAAACACACTGGACTGTTTCACTGGTAATCTGAGATCCAGGGCGCCGCATGTAAATCCTGTCCAAGTCAGCCCCGCACCACGAGATTTAACCTGCGGTGCAACCGATGCGGACTTGTCTTTCTGGTTCTGTTTTCATACAGCAATAATATCTGGAAGAAAACAGAAGTTTGAAGGTGACTATGAGGATGTCGGGAGACGACTTCCAAGTGAAATGAGACGCTTCAGTCGCAGGAGTAAGTATGGACTCTCTTTGTGACCCACAAAAGTCATATTTAAGTCAACTACAGCCCCCCCCCGTTTTTTTTCCTCCCCAATTGTACTTGGCCAATTAGCCCATTCCTCGGCTGTCCCGGGCACTGCTCCACCCCCTCCGCTGATCCGGGGAGGGCTGCAGACTACCACGTGCCTCCTTCGATACACGTGGAGTCGCCGGCCGCTTCTTTTCACCTGACAGTGAGGAGTTTCACCACGGGGACGTAGCGCGTGGGAGGATCACGCTATTCCCCCCAGTTCCCCCCCCCCCGAACAGGCGCTCCGACGGTCGGCTTGGTCGGGCGTCCCTACGGACGCAATTGGCCGTGTCTGCGGGTGAGGAAGCCGGATGTGGGTATGTACCCTGGCCGCTGCAATAGCACCTCCTCTGGTCGGTCGGGGCGCCTGTTCGGGTGGGAGGGGGAACTGTGTGTGGGGGGGGGGCTAGCGTGATCCTCCCATGCGCCACGCCCCCCTGGTGAAACTCCTCTCTGTCAGGTGAAACGAAGCGGCTGGCGACTCCGCGTGAATCGGAGGAGGCGTGTGGTAGTCCGCAGCCCTCCCCGGATCGGCAGAGGGGGGTCGAGCAGTGACCGGGACGGCTCAGGAGAGTGGGATAATTGGCCAAGTACAACTGGGGAGAAAAAAGTGTGTGTGTGTGTGTGTGTGGGGGGGGGGGTTATTGTCCAGTTCAATGTAAAGTGAGATTTTAATAATCGCTTCCTGCTTGGATCTGTAAAAATTATCACTGTGCGTTTGTCTTCTGGGTCAGAATGCAGCGAAAACCCGTTTTTATCTTTCCCAGTTTGGCTGACCAGGTTTATTGTTGTTTTTTCTTTTCTTTCTCTTATTCCGGAGATCGACCTTACTGAAAAAGCTTCAGGGCGTTTTGAAAAGAAACACGGCCCAGCGAGCGTCACACAGCGTCACACAGCATCACACAGCGTCACAAAGCATCACACAGCATCATACAACATCACACAGCGTCACACAGCATCACACAGCGTCACAAAGCATCACACAGCATCATACAACATCACACAGCGTCACACAGCATCACACAGCGTCACACTGCATCACACAGCGTCACACGGCGTCGTACGGCGTCGTACGGCGTCACACAGCGTCACACACCGTCACACAGCGTCCGACAGCATCACACAACGTCACACAGCATCACACAACGTCACACAGCGTCACACAGCATCACACAACGTCACACAGCGTCACACAGCGTCACACGGCATCACACACCAGACTGAAAGGGCCGAGCAAAACACGCGGCTGCCTCTCACCTGTCACAACTGTGTTCCTCACAGGATCTGAATCGGAGGCAAACGCCAGCGACTCCTCTTTGAGTTACGACGACATTGCGCAAGAAGAAGGGGCCATGACTGAGCTGCTGACTAGCGGAGGACAGGATGTCAACGCTGCTGTCCAAGGACCCGGATCCACCAGCACCAAAGGTTCCTCTGAAAAAGAAGGAAAGTTCAGATCCTCATGCACACCTCCAGTACACCACCAGCCCAGTAGTCAGACCAGTTACTGTGTGACAGTGTCATTCCACTCCTACCTAAAACGACCATGGGCGGTCAAAATGACCGCCGTGGTTTTTAAACTCTGTATTCTGTCACGATAAATACCCAGTTGAGATATTAATGCATTGCGTATGTTAGTAAGTCTGTTATGAAACCAATTGACACCAAAATTAACATTTTAACAGCTTTAATATTACTTTTCGAACAATTTAAAATGGCCGCTGTCCAACGCCTGTAAATACTGCAACGCCTCGGTGGTAGTCATGGTGCGTCTGTAACGGCGTCTGTACCCAGACATGTTGGACGGAATCAAAAATCAAGGTCAGACTATTTCTCTGCACTGGAGGGCGCTAGTGTGTTTCTAGGACAGAGCAACGAACTCCATGAAGGAAATGACGCCACCAACACACGTCATAAACAGTGACATGACGCACACCATCATGCCCAAATTACGAGCCGTCTTTCTGACCGCTCATGGTCGTTTTAGGTAGATCTTATCATAGCTTTCTTTTGTGCAATTGATCTCAAACTCATTTTAATGCAAATATATGCAGTTTTAGATGCATTCAGGGAGCGGCAGGTCTGTATCCCCCCCCCCACAAAGTTATTAAACTTTGAAAATCCAAAACCGACAAAATGGCGGCCTTGGCCGTTCTCGTGTTAGAAAACCCCTCAGTACCATTGTGAGCAGTACTTATAATCTCTTATGAATAATAAAGTTGCATGTAACAGTGCAATGAAGTTAAAATTCTGAAGACTTATTACACTATAAAATCCAGTTTAAAACTGCCTCGTCATGTAAGGACACGAACTTATTTCAGTTATGTGTCAGCAAATTACAGCTCTATAAAGTTAACAAAAGATATATAAATATATATGTATGTATGTATGTATGTATGTATGTATATATATATATATATATATATATATATATATATATATATATATATACACTACCGTTCAAAAGTTTGGGATCACCCAAACAATTTTGTGTTTTCCATGAAAAGTCACACTTATTCACCACCATATGTTGTGAAATGAATAGAAAATAGAGTCAAGACATTGACAAGGTTAGAAATAATGATTTGTATTTGAAATAAGATTTTTTTTACATCAAACTTTGCTTTCGTCAAAGAATCCTCCATTTGCAGCAATTACAGCATTGCAGACCTTTGGCATTCTAGCTGTTAATTTGTTGAGGTAATCTGGAGAAATTGCACCCCACGCTTCCAGAAGCAGCTCCCACAAGTTGGATTGGTTGGATGGGCACTTCTTTGAGCAGATTGAGTTTCTGGAGCATCACATTTGTGGGGTCAATTAAACGCTCAAAATGGCCAGAAAAAGAGAACTTTCATCTGAAACTCGACAGTCTATTCTTGTTCTTAGAAATGAAGGCTATTCCATGCGAGAAATTGCTAAGAAATTGAAGATTTCCTACACCGGTGTGTACTACTCCCTTCAGAGGACAGCACAAACAGGCTCTAACCAGAGTAGAAAAAGAAGTGGGAGGCCGCGTTGCACAACTGAGCAAGAAGATAAGTACATTAGAGTCTCTAGTTTGAGAAACAGACGCCTCACAGGTCCCCAACTGGCATCTTCATTAAATAGTACCTGTTAGAGCCTGTTTGTGCTGTCCTCTGAAGGGAGTAGTACACACCGGTGTAGGAAATCTTCAATTTCTTAGCAATTTCTCACATGGAATAGCCTTCATTTCTAAGAACAATAATAGACTGTCGAGTTTCAGATGAAAGTTCTCTTTTTCTGGCCATTTTGAGCGTTTAATTGACCCCACAAATGTGATGCTCCAGAAACTCAATCTGCTCAAAGAAGTGCCCATCCAACCAATCCAACTTGTGGGAGGTGCTTCTGGAAGCGTGGGGTGCAATTTCTCCAGATTACCTCAACAAATTAACAGCTAGAATGCCAATCCTCCATTTGCAGCTGTAATTGCTGCAAATGGAGGATTCTTTGACGAAAGCAAAGTTTGATGTAAAAAAAATCTTATTTCAAATACAAATCATTATTTCTAACCTTGTCAATGTCTTGACTCTATTTTCTATTCATTTCACAACATATGGTGGTGAATAAGTGTGACTTTTCATGGAAAACACGAAATTGTTTGGGTGATCCCAAACTTTTGAACGGTAGTGTATATATATATACATATACTTAGCACAAAAAGTAAGGAAATTTGTGTTTGGAAGGTTATTTCTTTGTTGTAACAAGCAAATGGAGACCATTTAAAGAGTCTGCGCACAAACTCGCCACATGCAGCTCCGGCCCAGAGAATAGCCACTGCCTCAGAAGTACGCTACGGCCCCCTCGCTGTCATTTGTGGCACATCGAGGGGGGCTATCCCTGCTCTGTCAGCCCCCCCCCCACCACCACCACCACCACCATCAGCCGGGGCCGTCTACATGGCGTTTTAAGCCGTTGTAGCCAATACTTCTGTAAACTACTAATAAGACACGTTAGTCACTAGCTATCGGGTCTGACCCTTTAGCCGAGCGGTTAGTGATGTCGCCTTGTGGTGCAGTACACCCCGTATCGAATCCCGCACCGGGCAAGAAAATAACCGGTTACATTGGTGGCAGCGGTGGGATCCGGAAGTGTGCAGATCCTCAGAAGTCTCTTCGGAGCTCGGGAATAACAAAGCGCGAGGGCGCGCTTCCGGGGAGGGTGACGACTGTAAACTACTAATAAGACACGTTACCCCCTAGCAAACGGGTCTGACCCTTTAGCCGAGCGGTTAGTGATGTCGCCTTGTGGCGCAGTACACCCCGTATCGAATCCCACACCGAGCAAGAAAATAACCGGTTACACTTCTTTCTTTGATGTGAAACAGATGCCACTGTGTACGAGGGGGAGGACTCGCAGGACGGCTATGACGACGTGGCCGCGGGCCCTGACGTCGTGGAGATGGTAGCCGAGGTCCACAGCAGCCTGGAAGCCCGGCCCGAGAAGGACCAGCAGTTCGCCGGCGGGGAACCACCGGCGGATGCGGACTACGAGCCGCTTGACCCAGACGTGTAAACACGGAACCAACCGACAGCCTTGACGTTAAACCGGTCCAGATGATTTAAAGTTTTTTTGTTTTGTTTTTTTTATAGTTAACATTTCAAGGTTCATTTTTTAAAAGAAAAATCACCAACACAGAGGTTTGGTTCGAGGACCAGAAACCACCAAACAGAGAGCAAGGGAGGGGCGTCACCAACACAGCCCCCCCCCTCTCCCCCCACACCCCCTCACGCCGTCGACATGTGCTCAGGGTAACACGTGGCTTCACACGCGTTCTTCTCGAACCCGTGTGAGGATTCGTGGCGTCGATTCGGCGGCACGTGGCGGGGGGGGGGTCACAATGGACGTAGATGGTGTGGACTGTGGTGTAGGTGGTGTGGACTGTGGTGTAGATGGTGTGGACTGTGGGTGTAGATGGTGTGGACTGTGGAGTCCTGGTCTGACGTGTTAGCTCTCCTGTGCTGTGCCAGAGCAGTGGTCAGGCCTGCCTTGCTCTACGGCATGGAAGCCGTGACAACAACAGAGAGGCTGGACTCTGCAGTACAGGTAGCAGGGATGAACGCACTGCGTCGGTCCTTGGAGTGACCAGAAAAGGCCGGGAGAGAAACGAAGACGTGAGAGCTGCGTTCAAGAGCAGAGGAATGGACGAGAAGCCGAGAGAGACGAGACTGAGAGGGTTTGGACACGTCCAGAGAGGAGGCATGGACTGTAGAGGAGAGAAGGTGGTGGACCTGGAAATACCTGGCAAAAAAAAAAACAAAGAGGAAGACCAAGGACAAGATGGAGAGACCGGATAGGGGAGGACATGAGGAGGGCTGGACTGGGGGAGAGGGACGCGTCAGACAGAAAGCTATGGAGGGCAAAAGTCCGCTGCGGTGACCCCTTAGAGATAAGGAAGAAGCCGAAAGAAGAAGAAAAAGGTGACTTTTTTATTAATTGTTATGATTGTTTATTTGATTGTAAATTTGGTTTGATTTCTTGTATTTTTTTGGTAACAGATTGGACATTAATAAAATAACCTCGAGTTGTCTGGTGGTTGTGTTTAGAATTGTCCTCTTGTGTGTTATGAGATGGTATTTATATTTCTATATTTTGGTGCGTTGACTTGTAACACGGCTGGAAACTTTTAACAGTATGCTATATTTTGTATTAAACAGGCAATTTGAATATTCACACTGATCACATGGTTTTGGGCGGCGCAGCGGTCAGCACTGCTGCCTCACAGCAAGGAGGTCCTGTGGGTTCGAACCCCAGACCGTCCCAGGTCCTTTCTGTGTGGAGTTTGCATGTTCCCCCCGTGTCTCCGGTGGGTTTCCCCCGGGTGCTCCGGTTTCCCCCCACCATCAAAAATACATGCGTGTTAGGGTTCATACTCCTGCCTGTGCCCCTGAGCAAGGCAATGGAGAGAAGAAGTGGAGCTGGTTCGCGGGCGCCGCAGCTGCCCGCTGCTCCTAGCTACAAAGCTAGGATGGGTTAAATGCAGAGAGGAATTTCCCCACAGGGATCAATAAAGTGTAGCTTATCTCACTGCTAATTAATGCAATTATCACAGTTATTTAAGATCAATAATCATGTACAAAGCAAGCAGGTTGTGTTAATTTCAGTTATTTTCAGGGCCTCGTTTCTTTACCACTTGTGTTGGAACCGTAAGCCAGTGGAGATGTGGAACAGTACGACTGACTTGAAGGAACTTTTAAGATAACACAACCAAGATGTACTGGCTTGATATAGTAGGGACACAAACACAGAATGGGTAGGAAAAATCTCAAGGCTCAGCGTTTTCGGCTGTTATTTTTCAAAGCCAGCCCCTATGCCTAATTTCGCCACAAGATGGCACTGTTACATAACCTCACACGAACAGGAACAGCCTTTGGATCCGCGGAAACATAAAATCTGGGTGAAAATCAGAAAAAACCCCATCTGCTCCTTTTACAAAAGTCTGGGTATTTTTCGGTGAAAATCGGTAAAAAACCGAAAACGCGGAGCCTTGACAAAACTGTAGAAACAGACTTCACGTGTACTTCAACTAACGTGTCTTAGGTTTCAGGCCCCCGCACTGTGAAGGACACCATTTTGCCTGAAGGAAGAGCGAATGACTTTCAGACTGGCCGATCTTGGAAATTGCTCTGATGTTGAGTATCAAACTGTATGTATTGTTTTGTCGTCTATAGTTTGATACACAGCACAATGAGCCATTTCTCTCTCAAGACATCTCTGCAGTGGAGCAACAGTTGGGAAGTGACGTCGAAGTTCGCCAACTGTCCCGCTCGCTGTGCTTCGAACCTGGCCGTGCGGGGACAGACGGTGTCTCAGATGCAAGCACTGCAGCCCGGCTCAAATCATGTAGCATACAATTTCACGTCTATGCCTTTCAACATTCCTCATATTCAGTCATACATTGCTCCCCAAGGGTACAGACGTACAGGAGCAGCTGCCTGCTCCGAGTGCTAGCGCGAGCGAGGCCGTGCTGGAGCAGCCGGCGCGCGCGGTAGTGCTGCTCTGCAACGGATCAAGTCAAGGCAGTTTTATTTGTATAGCCCGATATCACAAAATACAAACTTGCCTCAAGGAGCTTTACAGCAACACAACGTCCTGTCCTTAGACCCTCGCATCACAGCATGGCTCCAGCCCCACGTGCCCCTGCGGGGGGGGGGGGGTCACCGAGCTTGCAGGAAGCAACGATATACCCAGAGGGACTAATTTGTCGCGGAGCGCTCCTGGTATGATATGTAAACACCACGCCGGCCCGGCAGTCCGGGGCATTGCTATGGGATCAGGGTGTAGGACTAAGCCCCCTGAAGGTTGAAGCTGAAACTGACACCACATCAACACACTAATACATACGTTTAAGCAGCGAGCGTTTTATTCGGGGGGGGGGGGCTGCTTCAAAAACTGGTCCACCCAAAGGCCTCCCTTTACATGAGGCGTTGGGTCTAGATGTGATTTTGCTGGATTACATTTCCGCCTTGCGTTTAAAACGCATCCTCAATGTCCACGTCGAAGCGGAGTTTCCTGTCCTTTGCCGAAGCGCGGCGCTCGACGCGGTGCTCGTCACATCTTTTCATTGCTGACGGACAGAAGGACACGGAAGTCCTCTTTCCGCGAGAGGGTTGGCAGCTTGTTTGTTAGTTCTGCTTCTATATCGTCTGCCTGCAGCCTGTCTGATTCACACGCGCTCTCCTCCCGCTCCAGGCAGCACGCTAAGCAGCACACTTTTCCTTTCCTGCCTCTTTTTTCTTCTTTTGTGCGTAATATTATGCAGTTTGAACACACATTGCACTTGCACTTCTTTCGGTTTCTAAAGGTTTCTAAACAACCAAGGCCGTCATTTTGACGGTTTTGGATTTTCAACGTTTAATAACTGTGGGGGAAAACAGACCTGCCGCTCCCCGAATGCTCCTAAAATTGCATATATTTCCATTAAAATACGTTTCAGATCAACTGCACAAAAACAACTTATGACAAGATTTACCTAAAACGACCACGAGCGGTCAAAAAGACCGCTCGTAATTTGCGCGTGATCGCGCGCGTCATGTGAATATTTATGACGCGTGTTGGTGGCGTCATTTCCTTCGTGAAGTTCGTTGCCCTGTCCTAGAAACACACTAGCGCCCTCCAGTGCAGAGAAATAGTCTAAACTTGATTTTTGATTATTTCCAACATGTCTCCCACCGAGGCGCAGCAGTATTTACAGGCGCTGGACAGCGGCCACTTTAAATTGTTTGTAAAATAGTATTAAAGTTGTTAAAATGCTAATTTTGGTGTCAGTTAGTTCGTCAACGGACATAGTAACATATGTAATGCATTAATTTAACAGTTGGGTATTTATCTTGACAGAATACAGAGTTTAAAAACCGTGGCGGTCATTTTGACCGCCCGCGGTCGTTTTGGGTAGGAGGGAAATCTCGGTCGTTCTAGCGGTAAATCGTTCAGAGCGCACATTGACAGGAGACGGTAAAGGGGTCAGTGCATACTGAAGATCCAGTCACACAGACCTGTGAGATGCATTTGGCCACATTAACAACAAGGTGCAACGGCGGCGTCTGTTCCACCCATGAGAACACATCAATAGAGTTAACATGGTGCCTGCTTGCGTGCAGCTGGCTAAATCTAACGGGCTGCAGGCTGCCGCACAGCAACACACTTTGGACGTACTCGTCAAAAGCGAACGTTACCTCAGGTGGAAATGCAAACAAGGGAAATCACGTCTGGAAGCAGCACACGTGA